>NW_027111602.1:141841-145837 GCF_000696795.3 Halyomorpha halys
ATATACATTCCTAGGGAAAACTAAAAGCATCAATATACACTGAAAAGCAAAAAAAGAAAAAGGTACTTAAAATTTCTGTTTTTAAAGGCTGACTATGAGTGTCATGTTTGTTTTTATTAGTGATTTACTTAATGCTAAGTAGAGAGATGCTAAAGCTGTCTCAAGCCAGAGATTACTTCTTTCGTTTTTTTTTCAAGGTCTATATAAGCCTGCTTTTACACTAACGACCGAATTAAACACACAAACTAACATACTTATAGCGAAATCGTTTTGTATATGTATATGTATACTACGCTTAGTATTATATCTACATATTGATTATTAAATAACAAATCCAATGGATTTAGCAGACAATTTATTTGATAATAAATTTAAACTATTCCACTGAGGCCTCTGGAGCGTACCCTTGAATTTCAATTCACTAAAGGAATTCTTATTAGCTGAAAGTTTGAAGAATCGATATGCGTGTTCTGAACTTATTAAACTTTTAATAGCTTAATGGGTTGTAAATAATGGACTTCAGGAACTACTTCTCTCAGCTCTGCTCTCTGATTTAAACGTTTCAAAAAAAGGGAATTAATTGAAATTAAAGATGACTGATCTCATTTTTTATTTTTTTAAAAATTATTTAACCAGATTTAAAAAATCCTTTTAAATAGTCATTGTTTTTAATAACTGATTTGTTGTCAGAATTTTCGGGTTCATAGTGTCTTGTTTAACTGGATCCAATTTTTTTTTTTATTTATTTATTTAATGTGATTTACAACTGTACATAATAATAAATACAATCAGTATATATGTGGAATGTTTCATTTACACTTGAAAATCTTGGAAAGGAACCACACATTGGTGGTATTTCAAGCATTAATTTAAATTAGAAGGTCCCGTGGCCATCTTCTTTTCAGACGCCTCGGAGGATTATCAGGGATTGTTAAGGATGAGAGATTAAGAACTAATGGGTTAGTATGGGTAAGGAGTTTAGAATGGAAAGACGCATATCTATTTTGGACCAAATCTGCAACGAATGGGATGTTAAGGTCTTTGTGGATGAGTTTATTTGTAACGTAATAAAGAGTATCAAGGATTTTACGTAGGATTTTGGATTGTAAGGATTGGATGCGGGAGGAATTTGATGGTTTGGTAGAGCCACAGAGCTCAACTCCATATGTCCAAATTGGTCTGATTATCATAGTTTATAATAATTTTTCGTTGTGAATGGGAAGAGCATTTTTCAAGTAGGTGTAGCAATCGAAATCTACGAGCAGTTTCTTGTCGTTTCAGTCTTGTTGTGGATTTCAAGTAAATCTCTTGTCAAGATGGATCCAATTTAATCCTATCCTTTTGCTTATTCAATATTATTGCCTATCCATGACTGAGCGCGCCCTCAACCATTTCTCCTCATATACTTGTATATTATTTAACTAATGGTTAACTATCATCTCATCATTATTCCTATTCTGTTAGAAACATTCTTTTGGATGCGTTTCATATTTACTATAACATAATTTCTATTCTGATTAGGCACAATGGAATATAAAAGGTGTACCTTCCTAAAATCCTACAAAAAAATATTTTAGAAGTCCCATCCAACATCAAACCGACAAAAACAAAAGCCAGCTGTGGGTAGATGCACTTATAAAATCATTTTAGTAAAATTTGACTTTACGTTTTTGTTTTTTCTTATATGAATCCCAAAAATACCCTTATACCCTCTAAATCCCTTATACTTCCCGAAATACGTGAAACCATGGATCGTGATCCTTAATGATAAAAAAAAATGATAAAAATCGTGATCCTTCAAAACGCATCTCTAAAAACTAATATTTTATTGAGACCACTATTGTGACAAAAAACATTTTTATGGCGTAATCTAAAGATGTCTCACTCTTAGCAGTTGAAGTAGTATTAATGATTTTCCACTGCTGCCTGCCATAATGGAGATATTATACGAAGGTAATAAATACAGGCTATTGTCACCTAGCACCGCTACTTCTCTGGCTCAACCCCCCCCCTCATAAATTTGGTAGGATTATTGTCGTTTGTGTTTTCACTCAGCTCGGTAGGATTTACGCGATATATGGTCCGCATATCGGAGTCATGTGGGAGTTTCTGGAAATTAGTAACGAAATTTCTGAAAAAGTATTGCAGATAAATTTGAAATCTGTGGCAGAAAGTTGAAACATTTCTACCAAAACTCTCTCATAATAATGCTAAAGAGAATCAAAAATTAATTATGAAGTGACCTCACCAATATCATATAAAAATTATATTTTATAATACTAATATGTTTAAAATAGTTTATATAGTGTATTTCATTATGGTTTATTTTAATTTAAAATAAAGATTTTTGATTAGAAATCAAAAGTGAAAAACCAACAAAACTGATTTTATTTTTACTAAAATAAGAATAAATAATAATAATTATTATTGAAATATAAATTTAATTTAATTCAGATTGGGTTTAGTAAAAACAAGTTTAATTTGTACATTAATATATAATAAATAAGAATTCAACTATTTTAAAACTAAATGACTATAGTTCAATTAAAGAGTTCCCCTAAAAACATTGTTACCAACATTTCTAAAAAGTTTTGTAGAGAAAACATATTTTTTTAACAATTAAAAAAAATTCAAATTTCTCTGTATTGTCAATTTATAGATTTTAATATTTCAGTAATTGCATTAAATATGTACAATATTTTATTTTATTTTTGGGCTTTACTTAATATATAATTTCAACAAATTTGAAACAACTTCGGTTTTGCAACATGATTTCAATGAAAGATTTTGGTACAGAAAAGAATGATACTAAAATAAACTTCGACAATCCACGCAGTTTTTGGTCTTCACGTTATTCTCTTGCAAATTACTACTAGTAAAAATTAACAAGAAGCACAAATGGTTAGCTTCTAGCTGCGTTCACAGAATAATTTTAAAATTATAATTATTTTTACATCATAATTAATTGATAATAAAATATATATCAATAAAAATGTTGTCGATCTAAATAAGAAATAGAAGTCTAAGACAGCATTACTCCAAAGATCACTGTTATATTGTTATATAGATAGCAGGGTGGTAACGCGCTTAACAACCTGAAGGTTGTGAGTTTGAGCCCCGGCCACACCCTGGATTTTTCAAGCTTATCATTAATGCATCAATGCTCATTCACAGCCTCCCCCTAGGCATTTGTGAGGACCGTTAGCCAGCCAATGGGTGGCACTCACAAAAATAGGCGTGGTCAAGAAACTCGCGATGTATTTTCGTTGTACATCGCGCGAGGCTTGGGCCTCCACGGTCTGTCGTGCCAATAAAAGAAGAACTAGCTTTTGGACTGCATGATGACAAAAAAAAAATAATTTGTCATCTAGCCTTAAATTAAAATGTTTTGGATTCATAGAATTACTGAGCGCACCTCACGCTAGAACCACTTTAGAGAGATAAGGAGAAGTAAGTTATGAAGCTTTTAGTTTAAGACTAATGCTAATCGTACGCCAGCTGCCGCCGCTTTGTAAAAAGAATGAAATTCATTAGTAATTTTAATTTAATCTCCACAAACTGATTTCTTGTTACAGGCGAGAGAACTTAATAAATATTTTTTGAAATTCGTTTATGAAGAAATATACCATGTTAACCAGGTTAATTAATATGATTCAGTTTGTTCTTTTAATTTAAAGTTGGCTATAAAAAAACACAGTTTCCTTCATCAATGTACATTTCTGAGGGGGATATACTTATATGGGGCCCTGTGTTTTAAAGTACAAAAGTGTATCGTTTTTGAGATAGCACCCGAGTTAGGAACGGGTCAAATCTTAAGGCTAAATGTACCCTTCCTGGGACGCACCAGAATTTACTTTTCTATTTACTCTTAAACAGATGGTCCGATTTCAGATCTGTAAAGTGCATTTTCTTTTTTTCTAAACTAGAAGTTACTGAAATTAGGTTAAAAAATCACCAATCCAATAATAAGGAAAATAAGATGCAAAAATATGAGTT
>NW_027111602.1:154125-161916 GCF_000696795.3 Halyomorpha halys
CAAAATAATTACAACAAAAATTAATGAACCAATTTCAGTAACTTCTATGGGGTTCTAGATGGTAAATCCGTTTACAGATGGGAAATTTATAATTCCGTATTCAAATGAAAAGAAAAGTAAATTTGCCCCGAAAGTGCTGCCATCTCTTGAAAAAAAATCATACTAAAAATCGGTACATGTAGCCTTAACCACTGGCAACAGCGCCATTATAACATGTGATGCTTACGTGACGATTGAAGTCGAGCTGAAATCCCGAAAATGATGATCAATCGTGCTTATATAAATTTATTTTCAGCAAAATACCATTTCATAAGTTAGTTGCTTAAATTACACACTGATATTCCAAGAATGGTTAGAACTTTTCGTGATAGATATAAAATATTTTATGTTTTAAAAAATATGTTTTAGCCCAAAGAGGTTCCAGGAAATTCTCTTTGTCCAATTAGCAGGAAACAACTCATCAGTCGAATTTTGCTAATTCAGGTATCGGAATTTGCCAATTAGGATGCAAATTTACTAATATCATATGTAGGAAAACAAATTGCGGTTCATCTCACATTAACAAATCAAATAGACATTTCAGAACACCAATCACTCCAAGATACCCAAGCGCATATAGTATGCATTTTTCTTACTGTTGATGTGAGAGGTGTATGTTCTCTTCGTACACGTAATAGTGTGATTTTATCTCCTGATGGTACCTATATTAGTAAAACGTCAACAAGTTATTTACCGGTGTTTTAGAGGCTCAAGGCGTTGTGCTTGGAATCTTCCAATTAAAGTCTTACTATTTTTTTTTTTATTTCTAAAATATTTATATAATCAGTTATGCATCGTGTCAGTAACTTCTGTACTTACCTCTTTTCTATCGATTTAATATTAATCTAATGTTATTATTATATTTTATATTATGGTTGCATGTCTGTTATAATATTTATCTTAACCTTCTTGTTTTTCTATTTAGGTTCGAGAGTGGACAAACACTGGTTCGTGGTGAGGGACACCTCTGTGAAGACGGAGCGACTGCTTACCCTGACCCCTCGAAGCCAAGCTTGTCCCATCCGGACGGACTCCTCGAACAGGGGTATCGTCCTGGACCTCCTCACCAACCTCCAGCACCCCTACATCTACCCAGTCCTCGATCTAGAGTTCAGGGAAACAGCGGGGGAGGTTTACATACTTCTAGTCATACCTTACAATTCCAAAGGAAGTCTCAAGGATCTAATTTATAAGGTATGTGTTTCTATTATTTTTCTCACATCATACTTTATTTACAATATAATTTAAGTATACATTAATGGCCTTAGTTACGTAGACGTAATATCTAAATGTAATCTTTTTTTTTAAAACAATCGTTTTTCCGTTACAGCTTGTTCAGAATTATTTATTATAACTCCTAATAAAAGTCCTTATATAATAACAAGTATAAGTACAACGAATACATCGAATTTAACATATACCTAATAAAGGGATATAGCGAAACTAAAGCAAGTTAATAAAAACATAAATGAAAAATAACTTAATGTAAAACAAAACTGAACACTCGCATAAATTAAAATAACTAAATTTAAGTCATAAAAGAACTTTAAAACATATAGATAATTTGAAACATACCAAAAATACAAAAATGAAAGTGATTTAACATACATAAACACATGCATAAAAGTATTTAAAACGTACAGGAAAGTAATTTATAACATATAGTGACCGAAGAAAGTAATTGCTCACCTAGTCGTTTCTTTATATAATGAATTTATATAATAATAAAATAGTTTGAGCTTCCTCAGTAAAATTTTTTAAAAAACCGTATAAATTAAATTGAAAATATTGATCATAATAAAAATTTATTTAAACATAATGTAAATGCAAGGAAAAAAGTACACTATGTTTGTTTACATGCTCTTGTTTGTATGCTCGAGTGTAATCTTTATTTTCTATCTGTATTATAAAATATTTCAATATACTAAGTTCGTTTTAATTTAACCGACCCTAATGGCAAAAACAAGTGAACTAAGTGCTGCTTGAAATCATAGAAAATCGTATCGGGAAATAGCGGATTTGTTAGGTATTAATTTTTCTACCGTCATATACGTAATTAACAGATTTGAAGAAAGAGGCACAACTGCAAATAACCGGCGCAGTGGACGTCCAAAGATAATAAATGGGAGGATGAAAAGAAGAATCAAAATTGAGGCGATAAAAAATCCAGGAGTTAGTGCAGTTGTCCTAGCTAATATGGTCGAATCGAATCCTTGGGTCTGTGTGAGCTCTAAAGAAAGTAGAAATGTTTTAAATTCTGAAGGAATTTACAGCAGGGTTCCGATAAAGAAACCTTATATCAATGAAACCAAACGCAAAAAAGTTTCTTATTTTCTAGGGATTACATCAACAAGCCCATCTGTTTTGAGGAAAATTTATTATTCTCTGATGATAGTAAATTTAATTTGTTTGGATCTGACGGCAGAAAGACGATATGGCGAAGGAAAAGTGAAGAATTCAGGAAGAAAAACGTCTGTTACTGTAAAACATGGAAGTGGGAGTGTAATGGTTTTTGGATGCGTGGCTTATAATGGTGTAAGAAAACACGTGTCTGGATTTTAAATGCAGAAATTTATGTAAAGATTTTGTGCAATAACCTGCTAGCCAATGCTGCCAAATTAGGAATTCAGGATCGGTATATTTTTATGCATGACAATGATCCGAAACATACAGCAAACCAAACTAAAGAGTGTTTAATATTTAACATTCGTCAACAATTTCATGTCTCTCCACAGTCTCCTGACTTAAAAATAATTGAAAATTTTTGGCATATTTTAGATGAAAATGTTCGAAAACACCAAATAACCGGAAGACACCACAAGGATCTTTTACAGCAAGAATTGGAACAAATTATTCAGATTTAATTAAAAACCTCGTCCACACAATACTGAGACGTTAACAAGCGGTAAAGATGCCAATGGACTTCGTACAAAATATTAAATTATAAAACATAATAATAAAACGCAAGGTGTGCAAATACTTCTTTTCTATATTTTTTGTAAGTTTGATGTTTAGTTTTTTATGAAAGAAGTTTTTCATTTGAATTTTATTTGTAGTAATTAAGTTACAAATATACTTTTTATTTTTGAAGTAATAGGTTTTTTTTATTGCATAAATTCATAATGTAATAAAAAAAAAAATGTGGTGTGCAAATACTGTCTTCGGTCACTGTACATAAATACATACATGAAAGTAATTTAAAACATACATACGAGTAAAGACTCAATAATTTAAAAAAACATAAATAAAATATAAATATAAACTTTTATAAAACATTTAATAACACAAGAAACATAAATAATCGATTTAAAATATTTGTATTACAGAAAAATTAATTGCACATATTTTTTCCAGTATTTGGATGATAAGGTGAAGGTACTTCGTATAGATTATTTTATTTAATAACTTTCGGGTTAACTCCTATCAATAAGTAAAATTTTATAAAAATAAAATTGTTAAAATTTAAAAAATATTTTAGAATTTTTGGCAAAGTTTTGATTAAGAAATGGATAGATCTAATAATAATATAACATAGTTTGAATATTTTAATTGTATACAAACGTTGTTCACATATGATGTTACAGAAATAGATTGTTAAATGAAACAAAGGTCTTTTTTATAAAATAATCCTTAGGAAGTATCTCCACCTTATCATCCAAATACAGAACAAGTAAACATCCTAGTAAACAATCAACAATATTAATTTTAAAAAATTAGAAATTAACTCTTGACAATTTTTTGAATCATAAAATTAATCAGAATGATCGAGGAGAAAAAAAACTTAGGACCACATTAAACCCAGTTAGTCCAAAATAAAAGTTATATAAGAATACTTTTTTTTTTTTGTAACAATTTTAATTACATTTTGGTAACGTTTCGGCCTTTTTTACGTCTTGACAGACATTTTCAGATTTTTTTCTACTTTTACAAACCAGCCACTTTATTAAAATTGGTTTATTACATAAAAGCTTCTTTATGAAAGTATTTGTGGACAATTGTTGGTTATTTTTTCTTGGGTTTTTTAATCTACAATGTTATCAATCATCAATATTATACATAAAATTTATTATTTTCAAAAGCATACTTTGTCAAACTATATAAACTAATATGTTGTTTTATTCCCATTTTGGGAATTTTTTTTAAATTATTTTTTCAAACTAATTTGGGAACAGTACCTTATTCTTGATCTCCCTAGAGGCCTGTGGAGGGTTTTTCCTTTATCCATAATTCAACATTCACAAACAGTGCACGGTAAAAGTACCTCTCTATGGGATTTATAGTGTTTATGAAAAACAAAATTATTTTAATTTAAGTAACTGATGTGTAACAGTGGAAAATATTTTGAAAATAGCCAAAGATAGAAAGGCCTAAATGTTACCAAAATGCTAATTATATAGAATTAAAAAAATATTATTTTTATACAAAGCGGGTTTAATGTGGTAAACCCATTTATTCTAAGGATTTATTCTAGATCAGTCGAATTGATAGTTGATAATTTAAAAATGAATACCACAAAATAAAAAAATTATGATAAATTTGTTTATTTATGAACTATTGTTTATTTTATATTAAGTTGTTGTTGTTGTTGTCTGGGGCCTTATGGCGTAAAACCCTAAGGTCATCTACGCTCAATTTATTTTTTATATTAAGTAATTTATATATATTTTATATTAAGTGATTGACTCTCTAATCCAGATGTTACCTAGCAATGTACCATCGCTAGTTACACGTCTGCTATATTTCTAGAATACAAACATGTGCCTTAGGAAGGTGAACTGCAGACAGTGGCCCTAGGCCTAAAACCTTTTCCTTTACCTGTTCCAGTCGGTGTGGTCGGAGGACTGGGGGGACAAGTACGGCCAGCGGTCAGAGGGGCTGCCGGGCACCCAGGTCCAGAGGTTGGGCCGGCAGATCCTCGAAGCCCTCTTCTTCCTCAAGGAGCGGGGTTTCCCTTCGTCCTCACACCTCCACTCGGGCAACATCATCATACAGAATGGTGTAGCGAGGTAAAAAAGCTTTATAATAATCACTTCATTTTAGTAGTGTACAAGCCTAAGTTTTTAGTCCATTATATTATTTTTTTAACTTGAAATAGTTTTTATTGAAGAATAATAATACAAGCAGCCACTGCCACGCTAGTACAATAAGTAATAATAATACTCTTCTAGAATAATATTACAGGCGTAAAAATTTGGCTTTAGGGCCTTAGTGTAAAATACAATTTTTTTTTTAATATTTATTTATTGGTATTTACAACTGTACATTATAATACATTTAATAAATATGATCTAAGTTAAATTGGAGTGTTACAGGCGAGTAGAGAAACTACCCATTGGTAGCACTCTAATGACATTTTACATTAGCTGGTCTCGTGGCCATCTGCTTTTCAGGCGCCTCGGAGGATTGTCAGGAATGGAAGAGGATGCAAGATTAGAAACTAGGGGGTTTGAGTGGTTAGAGAGTTTATAATGGAAGGAGTGATATCTGGTTCGGGCTAGATCGGTTACATAGGGAACATTAAGGTCTTTATGTATGAAAATACAAAAATACAAAATAAAAATTAAATTATAAACCATCATAAAATATAATTAAAATACACAATTTGTAAAGATAAAAATGAACAACAATAATTAACAGAATATATGAAATAAAAGTAGAGCAAATAAAAAAAAAACTGACATATCATAAAACATAAGGTGACCAACGTCTGATAATAAATTAAAAAAAAATTAAATGCAATTAAACTTAAAATAATAAATGGAAAGGTACAATTTCTGCTGATATACATACTTACAAGTATAAACGAAAATCTGAAACATCAAATACAGAAAACATATAAACCAATGGTATATGTTTTATTATTATCAAAAGGGTAACAATAAAAAATCCTATAGCTAATTATAATCTTAAGGAATAATCCAATAAATGAAATAAAATGAAAACGATAGTATATTTATGTATTAGGTGGACCGAAGGTTGTCGAAAAGACAGGATTTGAAGGTTGGAAGGGTATTAGAACTACGAATGAAGTTGGGAATGTACTAATGTTCTAAGTATTCATTTGTACTACAAATGTATAAATACACAAGAAAAAAATATAAACGATAAAAATAGTGCTCACAAAATTTAAAAAAGTATTTATATAATAAAAAAAATTACAAACATGATATGAATAAAAAAAGTCGATATAATAAAATAAAACTGATTAAATAATGGAAAAAACTATTTATATACAAGATAAAGAAAATTAAATTTAAGTAAAAATAAAAAAAGCACATTTACACCCATTTATAATGTCACTCCAATCAAGCTTTGTCACCCTCGTGTGAAAGCCAAAGCGGGGCTCCACTTCTTTCCCGGCCGCTTCGCTGTTATTGAAGGCTTGTGGAGGTTGGGTGAGAGCACTATATTGTATTAAAATAGTTTGATTTGTCTTACGTTAGTGAATCCTTCACATCTTCGGGCATCATCCTACTCAACTTATAATTACTCCGCCTATTCCAACGAGTATTCAAAAGTTGTAAAAAGGCTAAAAATAAAAATCGAAACGCTAATGGCAATAGCAAATATCGATTTAATTTCAGGAAAAAAATTTTAAATACTATCTTCATATTTTAGTCAAATGTAACAATATAAAGAACGTAATATACAATGGCCAGCACACTTTGTATAAAGTATATTATTGTTATTTATAGTATAAATTAATAGGTGTTATTTATTTCAGTTCAGTATTTAAGTCAAAGAGATCATCAATTTTTTATTTCCACACTATTTGAAGTTAAGAACGGTTTTAAACACCCTCTCTCTATCTCTGCATCTCTCTCTCACTCCCCCTCTCATTCATCATATTCGACATAATAATTACTGATTCTTTATGTATACATACTTCCGAGTTTTTGTAATTATTTTTAATGTTACTAGAGATTTGTTTGTAATTTTCTATTAATATCACTTAGAAAATGACGCATGGTCGGACACATGGGCCACATGGGCCAGGGACATTTTGGAACGGGACATGGACACGTGTTCATTTCTAAGTTATAACTAAAGTAAATTTATGCTCAAGTGTCACGGGTAGTAGAGAACCTACCCTTTGTCCATTTCTAAGTTGTACCTACAGAAAATTTATGCAGGCATAAAACGATTTTTTGAAGAAAAAAAAAATAAACGATAATAGTTCCGAAATAATGGGTAATGAAAAAAAAATGTATGATTATTTATGATTGTGCAGAATAATAATAATGATTAGGTACGCTATTATTAAACTTTTAGATATTAGTAATTTTATAATCTACTTGATGATCGCCCGTCCTTAGCTCTCAGGAGCATAGCGTTGTTCATCATTTGATGAAAGGGATTATCACCCCCTAAATGCATCAACAGACTTTAGGAAACGATATTAGGGTAGCTGCCTCCATTACAGCTTCTATAACCACAAAACATCGGGAGGGGCCATTACTTTTCCTAATTAGCTTATAAGGAACACCTGTGCCATATTAAACCCCTCGCGTCTGGGCAAGTGTAGGTATTAGAGATGATCGTATTTGATATGCAAATATATTTTCTTTGAACTTGTGCTCGCAGTTAAAAAAACTAGTTCCTATAAATATGTGTTTTGTGTGGCGTTATATATACAATCTTCTGTTGGGACGTCAGACATTGGGAATCTTTGTCCGCGAGGTGTGGTCTCGAAGAACCACGTAACGATTCACGCTGAAGTTATTCTTTTTATATATGTATGTATACCTAAAA
>NW_027111602.1:162051-181653 GCF_000696795.3 Halyomorpha halys
ATATATATATATAGAGAGAGAGAGAGAGAGAGAGAGAGAGAGAGAGAGAGAGAGAGAGAGAGAGATAGAGAGAGAGAGAGAAATACTTTACTTATTTATCTATGCTGCCTAAATACATTAGGTTGCACTCTCACACAGCATACTTATCAATCCGTTATCGAACATATATACATTACACATACATGGTATACACTATAATATACACAACAGTTTATAGTTGTGTTTTTTTTTGTTTTTTTTAATGTTGTACACTCCTAGTGTGAAACATCATCATCCAATCGATTTCGTCTAAAATCCGGTTGATGCGATCATCCAAAGTTCTGTCAGTACTCAGTACCTAACGATGAATATGAATAAATTTTATATCCAAATAAAATAAATCATGTGATAATTTCCTTATGAGCACGTTTAACAAAGAAACTATTTTTGCTTAAACAATTTGGTGTTAAATTTATTTTCTGAATGAGATCACTTCGGTGTAGGTAAAGGAACAGAACCACGTTGTAACCCGAGAACTGACTACTAAAACTAAGAAATAGGGATTCTCACGGTTTGACAGAAGGACATGTAAACTGCAAAAGCAATACCTGGAACCATTCTCAGGTCAAATACTTAGTGTACAGTACCTGTAGAGGAGCCCAAAATGGGTACTTACTGACCCTTCCATAATTCTTCCTCTGAAGGCTCCAGTGACTTGGTGCCAATTAGTATTATTTTCAGGTCCCTTTCGCCAGATCATCCTAGAAGATCCACTAGGATTAAACTGCAGTTTCCAGGGATCATTTTAACTGGGAGGTTACAAAAACAATGAGTTGTTTACCCTTATTGGGTACAGGTTATTTTTCGGTGGACACCTGGAGCCTGTTTCATAATAAAGTACAAACTAATACTATTAGTCTTGTCGATTTAACTTATAACAATTACACTGACTTGTACAATAGTAACTAGTACTTTAGCAGTTTTTAACTCTTGTAATATCACTAACAGTCCTCCCTATTACGAAAAAAAGTGTTAGTGTAATTACCACGTTGTTTCGATAGTTGTATTTTGAACTAATACTATTAGCTTTCATTATGAAACAGGGCCCTGTAGTCCAGTCGCACAAAGTTTCGTAGGGTTAGCTAGTGTAATATAAATGAGATAGGCAAGTATTTCATTTTAGAACTTAGTAGTTTGAGATAATTGTCTCCACGTGGAAGCTGCTTGGGCTAGTGCACGTTGCATACTGCGATTTATTTTCAGTTTGGAACCATGTTTACGAAATTTAGTAAAAATAGAAATATTTTTGCTATAAAAAATTTGTTTCATAATTTTATTAACACGTCAGACAAATTTTTTTATTCTATAACTAAGCGTAAATTTCAAACAATAAGCTGCCCATGAAATTAAATAAGAATGAATGATTTTTATTATTTTTTGACTAATATACAGTATGATTTTGTATTCCTATTATAGTAGGAGATATACAAAATGTAATGTTTTTAATCACAAAAACACCATGTCTAGTCATGATTAGTGATTATTGATAATAAAGGTAGTAAATGTTTAAATGGATTTTACTGGTGGAAAATACATAAAATTTAAACGGTGAGATTAAAATGAAAAAAATTATCAAGTAGGTGCCGTAAAAAAAGAAAAGGTCCTGTATTTTTTTATCATTGATTTAATAAAAACTTTCTACGTAACTAAGAAAAAAAATTATAACATTTTTTAAGTGAAGAATTTATGGTAAGAGCCTAGTTTAAAGTTTAAAAATCCAATTATGGTTACTAAACTAAAAATTTGTCTGTAAAAAAAAAAAAACTACTTTAAATAAAGTAATATGAAATATATAAAAGAACGTGTAATAAATGAATTTTGATAATGAAAATAAATATGTACAATAATAAATAAGTTGAAAATTCCCTATATCTCATTATTTGAAGTCTTTTAGGAAAGATTTATACCTCCTAAGTTGGAACCGCAAGAGTATAAATTGGGGAAGTTGTGTAGGAGCATTCCTTAGAGTAAAAGGAATTACGAATAAAGTCATAGAGCCTGCAACTATCTAATTACTTGGAGGACACTCTCTCCTCTTAACTTTCCATGATCGATACCCTTTAGTTCTAGGGCTACCGAGTTTATTTAAGTCGTGGGGCTTAAGTAAGCTTAGGGGAGAAATTAGATAATTTGAGTAATTGGGTTTTTGATAGTAATAGTCTGTACTACAACTCATTTCCGGAAATGGTTTTTTACTTTGGAAAAAATAATTTTCCTCTTACCTCCTTAAACTAATTATCATATAATTTTTATTTATCCAGTTTTTATTACTTATAAAAATTTGAGCCAGCTAATTATTTCGGAAAAACAAAATTAAAGGTACATGAGAAAAGAAAATGAGAAAAGCGGAGGAAAATCCGCTTTCAAGTTAGTAGTCCGCTATAAGACCTATCTGATATAGGGTGTTTTTTTAAGCCCGATAGAACTTGAAATTGTAAAAAATAACACAAAAAATTAAATTGTAATCAAAAATTTTTTTTTATTCGAAAGATCAATACGTGACATTAACATTTGAAAATGATTTCGGGCATATGGGCACCGCGGCTGTTCTTGACGAAGCGCATTCTGTAAAATTGTGTTCAGCGATGAGGCGCATTTTTGGCTTAACGGGTTTGTTAATAAGCAAAATTGCCGCATATGGTCGTGCGATTTGACACCTCTCGATTATTTCCTGTGGGGCTACGTGAAGTCACTGGTTTATGCTGATAAACCAGCAACAAATGACGCCTTGGAGGCCGGCATTGTTCGTGTTATTCGTGACATACGGCCAGCAGTGCTCGAAAAAGTGGCCCAAAATTGGACGTCCAGAATGCGCTTCGTCAAGAACAGCCGCGGTGCCCATATGCCCGAAATCATTTTCAAATGTTAATGTCACGTATTGATCTTTCGAATAAAAAAAAAATTTTGATTACAATTTAATTTTTTGTGTTATTTTTTACAATTTCAAGTTCTATCGGGCTTAAAAAAACGCCCTATACTAAAAATACTTATAATTAGATTATAACTAAACGTTACACACATACTTCACCGTGAATACTTATAATTATACTACATTAGTATGTACAAACAAAAAGATTGTTTTCTAATGTACGTTTTATTAGCTTTTCAACACTTTCTACCATTTCGGGTATTTCTTAGTGGCGATTTCGAGTTCAAAACAAACAAATTTTTTTTATTATTTCACCAGAAATTAGTTTAAAAATAAATTTCTGAACAATGATTAATTATTGTATAAATATTTTTATGTAAATACATTTACATATAATTGTTGTTATTAAATTGATTTGTTATTTATGAGGTGACCTTTTTTTCTTATTTGGTAATCCGAATTTTTGCTTATCCGAACCCCCTAGGTTTTAATTAGTTAGGATTAGTGATAGTCCGCAATGGAGTATAGACGGCTCTTCGAAACGTATTTTCTAATTCCTGGAAAACTGGAGACTATCAGTAGAGCAGTTAAGAGAAATAATGGGTGTAGTATTGGAGCAGACCAATAAATAACCTTTGGAGCTGGTTTTGTGAACTATTGCCCCCCCTTTTTTTTGCTGTCACTTGATTTTAATTTAAAAAAAAAAAAGATTATTTTTATGAAAAATATATGTTTAATATTTTAAACAATAAATAATCTTCCTTCAGACTACTGTAAATATGTGAGTGATTTTAAAATAGTCAGTACTTTACAAATTGTTGATAGCATTGAGATATCAACATATTTTATTGTAAAATTTGCATTGCACTTATGATTTTTAAAGAAAAATCAGCCCTGCTCTAATATTTTCTTTCTTTAAATTGTAAGTCCTTATTATGTGCTTACAACAATCAAGCTTTTATTTATTTTTTTTTTATGTATATGCACAGTAGTAAATCATATTCATCTATTCATCCTGAGTTGTATGATAATAAACTCCATTTATGGGGATGCAAAATCGTTAAAAACAGTTAACTCGCCCCCAGTCGATAATAACCCATTTTTTAGAATTCCAGTTTGACCAATGTGTCAATTTACAATTCTTATCTTTGTAATTTGAGAATACATGGAATATTTTGTACTGAAATTTTTCAAAGTTACTAGGTATTACAGCTTAAGTGCCGATATGAGTTAAAAAGCATTATCTAATATCATTTTTTCTATTTGGCCTCTCCGCTTCAATACAAGCAAATCTACTAATAACTATGAAATACTTAATGTAGCTCAGTTAAAAAACTATTTACAGTTTAATTAATTTTGAAATTCTGAGAGCCAGAGAATGAAAATTACTCCTCGTGCTTGTTCATTTAATTCACCTACTGTTTCTAAGTTGGCCTTCATATCATTATTACAAAATATATGGAGTAATATATGATGCTTTACCTTTTGTTCAAAAATCTATTATTGACAATATTATGATAGAATGTATTTATTTTTTACCATTATTTTTTTTGTTGCAGGTTGAGTGGCCTTGAAAATGTTCTGTTTGGTTATACTTCTCGCATCTATCCCATAATTGCTAAAGCTTTTCGTTCTGAATCTTCAGTTGTAGATGTGATTCTCTTTGGTAATTTATGAATTATCTTTTGAATATAGCATAATTTTTTTAAAAACATGTATAAGTTCCATGAACACTGTCAAACTTCCATTGTATTTACTTCATAATACAATTAACCATGTATAAAAATTGAAGTTTAATTTAAATGACTTATTGTGGAAATCCGTGATCATTGTAGATTATAAAACCTTCATCAACATTATATATCCCAGTTTTTAGTGACCTCAACAGATGATCTATTCAATTATATAAACATCAATCAAAATCTAAAAAATATTGAAATATCTTAATTTGAGGATGTAGGTTGTTCTATTCTATAAAGTGACTTTGAACTAAACATGAAAATAAATCTCTCCACTTGATAGCTTGAGCAACCTATGACAGCTTGAATATACAGCAAAGAAAGAAAATAAAGATTTACTAAAGAAAAGCTCTTAGTTCTGATTATATGAATTTAAGGGATTATATAGTCAATGAATACTTGTTTAATTAGTATAATGAGACATAAAATCTGATGTTTAGACATAATAATGATACCGCAGAGCTAAACATTTTATATAAATTGGAAATTAATAGCCCTAAATGCAATTCTTAAACAAATTATTTTTAATTAGTGACATTGTAAATGTTTTATACCAATTATCTTTATATTTTATTCATAAAAATGTATTTAATTTACAGATTAACATTTAATTTAATTTTCAGGTCATGTGCTTTTTGAAATGTGCGCTGGTTATGAACTTACTGTAGCTGTACCCACTCCGGCCAATTTACTTGATATTGTAAATTATCCTCAGGTACATACTTAAAATTTGTAATCATTCTTTATAATATTTAGTTATAATTTTTACTTATTGTTTCTATCAATTGAATCATGAATAAAACATTTTGTAATATTTGATGGAGTAAGTCTAAATAAATTTTATGTATGAATATGTTTTTTTCCTGATTTCCTAAACCATTTTTTACTTTGAGTGGAGATAACGTTGACAATAGACATAAAGAAGAAATTGGTTTGGATACAGTCAATAGAGGACACCTACAATAAGTATAAAACCTCTTTTAATAATGGAAATGCTTCAATCTAAGTTGTAAAGTCTTTATCAGTGCTTAGCAAAATAATATATACATATATATATAAAGTTATGATGAGTCGAGGGTAAAACTTTTAAAAAAAGGTAAAGTAGGACACAAAATGAAACACACAAGTTCAACTAAGATCCTGACTTATTCTACTTCTTAATCTTTTATATATTTTATTTAAATATTATTTATATTATAGATGTTTATAAATATTATAGTTATATTATAAATAACTATTATATATATAATTATAAATGAGTAATATTGTAAATATTTATTTATATTATAATTCTGGTTGACAGAGGGAGTTTTAGTACTAAGACTCATAATACCTATTTTCTGAATATAACTCTTCCATGCCAGTTTACAATGTCCAAAAGATCGTAACCAGAGCTTATGATTCTGCTGATAATGACAACCTTATAACAGAGGGGATTCCTTAACTTAACCTGTCTACTTTTTTATCCTCCCCATTGTGGAGATGTGCCTCTGTTATAATATTATTTAACATTAAAATAAGAAGTATTATAATCATGAGTATCAAGAGAAAAACAAAAGATTGATTCAATGAGGCCCAGTCTCCATCAAACTTGATAATTCTATTATTTTAATGAATTAATCTACTAAATATATAAAATAGAGTTTTTTTTTAAATTTATGTGTTAACTTATTTAATATTTTTTACAACAGGTAGTTGAAGTTTTGGAGTTTATATTCAACAACCCCAAACAAAGGGTTCCGTCCATAGAAGAGCTTCTCCTATGTGAATTTTTCAGGAATATTGATTTAAGAGAAATGAGAGCTACTTCTTTGCCAGTGAGTTTACTTTTTATGAAATTATATTTATTTACTATATCATCAGTTTAGAAGTAAATGTAATCAAGTGATATTTTTGCGAAGGTAATATTTTTTACAATAAACCTGTGCCTGAACGAAAGTTAAGTTAAGTTAAGTTATTTAGCAAAACCCCTCATATTCACGTAAATGTTACTATGAGAGATATTGGAATAGCTTAGGATCTTAAAGTTCAGAATTATGAGAGCATTATGGAAAAACAAATTTATTTACAAATTACGATAACTTACTTTTTTTTATAATTTTGTAAATTACTTGATTTTTTCTTAAACAAAAGAATAAGATTTTTAGCTATTTTGAATACAAGCCTAACTAATTGAATGATGGGGAAAGGGAATTCATTTAATATGACTTGAGCCTAAAAAACAATTTGGAATAAAAATAAATATAGCAAATAAATAATATTCTATGTTTCAGTTTTCTACTGCTGTTAGCCTATTATATCATTATCATATCAATAATTTTATTTAAAAAAAAACTTATTCAATAAAAAGTATACTGAAAATTTATACATGGGTAAAGTAGAAATGGTATATACTTTTTTTATCACTCTTTAATGAGATTAATTTCATTATGTAAAAGTAAATAAATGATATTTTATTAAAAATGTGTATGTCCAGCAGGTGTATCATGCCCATTTGACAGCTTCTACTCTTGCTTTACTCACAGAAGTCAAGAGACAGCAGAAAACTAGAAGGTATTCATAATTAATATAGTATTACCAATCATTCTTTTATCATATATTAATAGTATCCTTATTTGTTTTACTTTGTTATAATAAGCTTGTTCGTTCCACGGCAAGGAGGAGGGAGGCTAAAGGCAGACCTTTATCCTCCCAATATTACCACTCAGAAAAAATAAATATGGCTACATTTACCTACTTCTGCTTATACATTCAACTGGGATTACTCATTAATCATTTGCTGGAAGGGAAATCGATGATTGTTGATAGAATCAATTATTTATGCCAACAAAATTATATTTTAAATAGTTCGAGACAGGGTTTACCTTTTTTTATTTTCCTCCTACTTGGCCATTTCTGGCATACAAGGTTGTTATCTAATATAATTTTGATTCTAGTCAGGGTGGGAGGGTTTGCATTCATTCCATGGGTCCACCATAAAATAAATTTCAAGCTGACTATGCTTCTGACTCGAGGTTGCTAAGGTGACACTAAAATACTTTTGGTCACTATGGCTTCAAGATACTGTAATAATTAATCTTACCATATCTTCTTAATGGATGACACAATCTTGGTCTTTTTTAGGATTATTACAAAATATTTGGTCACCCTGATACTATATTGTAAAAGGCTATATTACTTTAATCCTTTTCCTTTCTGCAACTTTTGGTCTTAAGCCCTACCTTTGGTATATGATAAACCTGTAAGAACCTTTGGCTTCATAATCTTGCAAATGTTAGTTTACATCAAACACTAGCTGACTATCTATATTGTCTTCATTTAAAAAAAACTTCCCTGAAGCAGACATCTACTCAGATACTTTCCAAGCTTGACTCTGCTCTACTTTTAACTAATCTACAAGTCTAGATAGAACTGATCATTGTTCTGGAAAATTAGTTTTATGTTTTAACTTAAATCATAAAGATATTTCTCTGGAAATGCAGTTTTATTTTTGGGAGCTGGAAATCCCGTGAAATGTAGCTACAAGTTCTTAAATTGAAAAAATGTAATAAAATCAATGATTTAGTTTCAGAATATGACAAAAAAATTTAATTAAGAAATATTGGTTCAGAATCTTAATTATTTCACTATTTCTCTTAAATTGTTTCGTATTTAATTCACTTCAAACTATTGAATAAATGGACAGTAAGATATAAATTAGAAAAAGTGTGGAGAAAGATATGGATAGAAGGAAAAAAAAAGAATGGAATTAAGTAAAAAATATATATAACATGAACAACTGTTCTTCCATTGTGTTTTAGTTTGATTTACCAAATATTTAATAATGAAAAATATTTAGATAAGTGAAAGTATAAAAGATATGAGTATTTTATTTGTTAGTGAATTTGTAGATAAGTTATAAAATTTGCAATATATATTTATGTGTATCCAGAAAAAGTTATATGCAGTGTTAATAAATTATTTTTTTCTCTATTCTTGTTAATCAAGTTCTAATTTCAATTACAGGGGAAGGAGATCACACTCTACTTCAACCGACAATACCTCACCTGCTCCATCCCACAGGGAACACAGGTAAGGTTGACGTTAATGATTTTTTGGTTTTGATTTTGTAATCTTAGCTAATAATTCGTGTTCTATTTCTGCTTAACTGAAATGCACTCACAGCACTAATTTTTAACACTGCTTTCGAACTTGCAAATGTTAGGGAACGAACACACACAAGAAATATCACACCGCGTTGAGCACTCTCTCAGAGAAAAAAAAAAGAAATATGTATTTTCTTTACTATTGAATAGACTAAAATGGGTTTTCGTTTTATCTGCTTCC
This sequence comes from Halyomorpha halys, assembly GCF_000696795.3. Taxonomy (NCBI): domain Eukaryota; kingdom Metazoa; phylum Arthropoda; class Insecta; order Hemiptera; family Pentatomidae; genus Halyomorpha; species Halyomorpha halys. The sequence continues at coordinate 171,025 of NW_027111602.1, forward strand.
AGATATAATGAAGCAGGCTGTTTGGATGATAGACTAAATGAGGGATTTGATTCTAGAGGAGCTTCTAAATTTGAGTGGGAAACAAGAGTTTGAGCAACTTTATTACACACAATTTTATTTTTTACTTATAATATTCGATTCTTTCTCTAAATTGCTTTAATCATATACGAACAGCAGTTAAAAATTGTACTCTGCCACATTTTAAATACATTACATTTATTTATTAATTTTTGAAAATTGAAAACAATAAACCTTACAAATAAAATGTACTCTACACTAGATAAGTATAGAGTATAGAAGACATAATTATGTACAATAAAAGAATAAAGTGAATAAAAACTAAGAATAAATATTTTAGTCTTTTGGTTGGAATCTGTTTCCAACCCCTCATGTGTTCAAATGTCAAGTGACCTAATATAAAGAGAATTTGATACTACAATGCTCAGCAAAATTAGTGCTTAAGTTTGTACTTAGTGGATATTCAATTAACGTAATCTGGGATGAAACTATTTTTCAGAATCCACGTATATTTTATTAATTTTAAACTTTTAAAGTTTTTTCTTTGTCTTATGTTCTGATTGTGTTTAGAATGTGAATTATATTCAAGGTAATGGATAAATCTTAAAATTTATATGAAACTTATTATTGTTATTATGAGTATAAACCTTTATATACATATATTTTTAGAACTGTTTCAGTCAGTAAATCAGCAAAACTATTTGTGCATTATGATCAACTTATTTGATACTAACATAATATTTTAGTCTTTATAGGCATGATTGGCCGATATTTTTATTTTAAAGATATGTTCTTCAAAGAAATGTTATATTTTTCATCCTATTAAATAATTATTTCACAAAACTACAAATTAGAAATAAACTCTAAGCTTGAACTTAAGTAAAAAAAAAATTATCCTCATATTCCTTCATGAAATAAAAACAAAACCTTCTTATATAAAATAATAATCATTTGAGAGAAGATAAGTTTGTGGTTTCAGATCTTCTGTCACCTCACATAATGAGGTGGATGTTGATAAGGGTAATCATTGTGAATATTTTTTGTTTATCATCACAATGAAAAGATAGTCCTTCTTGCTCTACAGTAGTTTCTCGTTAATGATCACTTCATATTGAATCATTAATTAAATTTAATTTAATTTGTTGATATTATCAATAAATTTTGTTAATTGTTTTGATTGAATTTAGGAATAGGAAATTGATATTTCAAAATACAAACATATAGAATCGAGCTATTTATTATTTACCAAAAATGAAATTTATTTGGATAAGCTATTACTTTATTTAGTGCGTTAATTTCAAGAAGAATATAATTTTAAGAAGAATAACATAATTTTTAAGAATTTCTAGTTTTTAAAAAACAATGAGTAAATTAATAATCAATAGATTAATATTGTTATATATCTGTTTAAATAATATCAATTTATAATTTTACTAACAAGTTAAAACTATTTTTTTAAATAAATATTTCATTACTTGAATAAGATTTCAAAATCTGATTTTCTAATTTTGCTTCTAATATCTGGGTATCTGATTCAGAGATTTACTGAAATCCTTTGAAGCCAGATAATGTGCAATCCATATTCAATTTTCAGTCCTAGTTTAGGATCACCTCTTGTATTATAATTAAGACAATTTTTGTTTAAGGCTTATTTTAGTTATTTATTTTTTACAAAGCTACATAAGTTATCTCTTTTGAATAACCACTAAATAATAAAAGACTGGTTAGGCTATAATTTTGCTGATTGGTGTAGTACAATAGACTTACATAATATAATATAGAGCACTACCGTATTTTTAAACTGTACCTATACAAAATAAATAGCTCATGTATTCATTATAGTAATGATACATATCTTGTATAGATTATATTTTTATGATATTTAAGATATAAATGTTGCTATTAAAAAAATTTATGAATATTGCGCAAATATATATATATACAAGTAATTAATATTTGTTAAATGTAAATTATATATATATTAAATATTTATATCATAATAGCTTTTATTTGTATACCTGTATTGTAAAATTTACTGTTTTATAAATTTGTATATTTTAGCAGTTAATTGTGAAATGTATTTATAAATCTACAATTAAAGGATAGTTAAATATTTTAATTTTTTTTTTTATTAATTTGATATGAAAGTAACCCAACAAAGTATTTCAAATGTAGAAGCGCTGTTGTTTAGTAATTTATTTTTATCTTATTTAGTGTGTAAAGGAATAAAATGAATAGGCGAAATAGGGTAGGCAGTAACGTTCGAAATAGCGATCATTATTTAAAAGCTGATAAATTAAAAAAAAAAAAAATGCAGCAGAATTCTAGTATTAGGGTTAGTATGTGCGTAGCAGATGAGAGATTAGCTAAAAGATAAATACACACACAGTTTAACTATTAGAAAGCTTTTTTTCCTAGTGCTTCTTGATTTAAATAGTTGATAGTTTTAGCTAAAATAAATAGTGCTACTGTTAGTGAAGGAATTGAATTGCCAATCACTGTAGAGTTTAATGTTTTATCTTTCTTTGTTTTTTCTTGTGTTTTCCATGAAAAACCTGCATGTTAAAATCATCTGACTATGCTTGCATTTGTAATGGATTTCTTTTAAATTATTAAATAATATGGAGCTCATGGTAAAAAAATTCTTAAAGGATCATTTTTTTCGCATGGAAAATAAATGATTTTAGCATGGTATTAAATAAGAGAGAAATAATATAGAACAGAAGTCAATTAAAATGTGCCATTAACATAAAATTTTAAAAATACAAAAAGGAGAAGGAAAAATAACCACAACCCTTTAGCTATGCATGTTTAACGCTCTTTTTCTGCACCAGCCGCAGTACTGATGATGATTGGGAGATATGGTGTGCATGAAGGTAAAATATAATTTGTACATTTATTACATGATGAGTTAAGGAAAACTATAAGATAATTCATTGTATTTCTATATTACATTAATAATATTATTTTCTTCTTTTACAATAATATTATTAGTATCTGATCGAAATATTTTTAATTTTATAGGAAAAAGTGTGCATCTATAAAAATAATTGTATTCAATTTTATTAAACTATTAAAAAATCATTGACAAATATATTTTATTCTAAAATTGTATCAAATATTTAAGTTACTAAATCCAGTATAAAAGTAAAATTGTATGTGCAGATTTGTATTAGAAGAGAAGACCCAGTGGTTCAAAGATCCTCCTAGGATTTTCCAATAAAGAGTTAATTCTTTAAAATTTTTAAAGCATATTTTTTCTCATAAAAAATAAGTTATTTTAGCTTGATAAAAATCAGAGAAAATAACTAACATAGAGCAGAACATTAAATTTTAAAAATTAAAAAAGGAGAAGGAAAAATAATCACAACTCTTTAACTATGACAGAGATGGGACAGATTCATTCAAACTCAGAATAACTGGGTTGCTATAAATTCAGAAGAAGCAGACTGATGTCAGGAAATGAAATCATCTCCAAAGAACCAACAAAGTAGTAGTTAATCAGTAAAAGTTTTTGCTATAGCAGTTAGAACTATAGAGATGTTAGACCTGGAATTTTTATTCTAATTGAATATTATCATTCTTAAGTGGCTGTTTTCATTTAACATCCTTTTTGCACCTGTGCATTTCTGTTCAATTCTTAGTTTTTTCCTCATAATTATGCCTTTTTTCTGTTATATCTCATTCTTCAACTATTTTTATTTTTACTTACCTATATATAATATATAGTATGGGAAAGTATTGTGATTGTCCAAAATTTTGAATTCTTTTTTTCACAGAAATATACATTTTGAGGTCCCCCGAGTCCATATAAGCTACTGTTGTGGAAAACTAAGCGGCTCAGATTACATGTATCTGAGTTTTAAAAATAAGAGTTGAGAGCAGTAAATGGTGATGATAGCTTTTAAAGTGACCTTTGCAGAAAAAAAGTGTAGAAATAAACAATAAATGATAGAGCTTCAAATTGCAGGTTTACTATAAGCTTCTTTTTTTCATTCATGACAGTTTTTTGTTTACAGATGGGGTTACTAACTTCTTTCTGCACAAATAAGAAAATTTAGATTTATTCTTTCTATTCATTATTAAATAGACTCTTAGGTAAGACTCTCAGAGTCTAACCACATACGCCACTGAGCTCACTTAGATTTCCGATCTCCTACAAGTAGCCCTGATGAAGGCTGGAAATTCTGACTGAAACGTTGACAATCTTTAATAAGTTTTTTAAACTTATTTGGGTTATTTTCTGACCACATCCCCAACCATCTTCTCCTTGTATATAAAATAGACATTTACTCTCATAAGAGAAAATTTAACCTACCTGATAAGAGCTCAACATTCCCACTATGTTCATCCTACATATAGTTGATCAAAATTTATTATATAAGCACTTTTTGAAAATTTGAGAACTTCTTTTCCATTTTGATAATCAATAATGCACAAATTGGGGCTTATTGAGAAATTAAATGAGTTCCATAAGCATCAGTATAGTATAAGATAAACTCCATCAGTTAATAATAATACAGTATGCTACACTTTTTCCTCATTTTTTACTTGAAAGTCATCAAATTATTTTAGATATCAACAGCTTACTTCACAGTGGTACTAAGTACATTTCCGTTAACTTTACAAAACATACAATTAAAGGTTTTTTGTTTCATAAAAATTGATGGAAAAATTGTGATTTTCCATAAAAGGGAGAACCTTTAATTATTTTTTTCTTAAAGCTTGTGAAAATGTACTTAGCACCACTATGAAGTAAGTCATTGATATATTTTTACGTTTTTTTATTTAGAAATAGCTTTGAAAATTCCTAATTTAATAAATCATAATATTTCAATATTTAATTAATTTACACACACAAAAAAAAAAAAAAAGAAAGTTGAATGATTGTTATATATATATATTTCATATACATTCAACTTTTTGTTATTACTACCATTATTTATAAAAGGGCTTTCCTAGCCTACTTAGTTATAGGAAAGTACAACAGGACTATAGAAACCAACTAGGACATACAAGCCACCTCTATAGTTGCTGAGAAGTAGCCAAACTTTATTTTTGAGATTGCAAATATAAGGTGTCTTTCGGTCCTCAAAAACCTGGAAAAGTCAGGGAATTTTTTGATCCTGGAAGAGTCAGGAAATTTTACAAGCTAAGAGATGTAAATGAGACTTTTTTGTCATAAATCAGACTATTTGCCATGATAATTTTATATAATGGTGATGTACGCACATATATCAGTATTATATGACATATCATACATATTACAGTGTGTTTATCGATAATTTTACAAGAGCTAATTTAGTTGGTGATTTAATTCTACCCATGTGTTTAATTTAGGTAAAAAAAAAAAATTTTGGTAGACACCCTGAAATTAATATTGTTGAGTATTGATTTTCTTTTTATATTTGGTTGATCAAGCTGGAAAATAAATATTTTGAGAGTTTAGTTTTCTGTACAATGAGAGCTCAATAGACCACAATTTAGAATAATATGCTTTGTTTTTAAAAATTATTATTCCCATTTTTTTTTAGTAATTTTCATCAAATTTATGAATGATATTTCTTGACAAACTGTTGAAAACTGGTTTATCTGTTAAATATTCTTACTTAAAGTTATTAGTTAATAATTATTTGATTGGTTTTAAATTATACTGTTGTTATTTATATTTCTATGGTGATTTCTTGGCTGATTAGTAATAATAATTCTAAATAACAAGTTTTATAATTTTATCATACCTTATGATAAAAATTTTTAAAATAAAGCTGCCAAATATACACATTTTCTCTACTCTATTTGATATGTTTTTTTCTTGTTTTGATTTATACCTGAAAAGAGCTAATATAGAGTTTCTAAGAGGTATAGAGTGGATTAGGTTTTTGGGTCCAATATCAAATCATTTTCACTCAAGATATTGCCAAAGCTTTTTCCAACTTCTTTTTTTAGGCGATAACAACAACTTCTTTTCTTAGCTACAAACGGCCTCTGTTTCCCAACAACTAGCTATACAATAAAAGTTGTATGGATTTCATGAAATATTTCTAAGCTCTATAGTTTTCATAATTTTCAATATTCTTGTCTCAACCCATTTCTAAAATTAACTGTCGTGTGAATTGTGGTGTGAAGGATCTACTGTTCTTATAAACTTCCACACCATTTTTTATAAAACAGTATATTGTTGAAAACTGTACAGAATTTGAAGAGTTTGAAAATATATATATTGAGCTAAGACACAAGCAGTTGAAATATGATTCGATCATAAATATAACAATAACTTGATGAAATCAACACATGTTTGACAAACTTTACTAATTTTGTTTGTTTTTTTAACTAGACTCTGATTTTATTTTTATGATCAACACTAGATTTATTTAAAATTTATAGATTTTTTTTTCTTTGCAAATAGATAAATTAAATTAATGAAAACTGAATTACGGTGTATACTTTTACAGATATACCAATAATATTGACATTCAATTAATGTATGTATGCATATGTTAATGATTTTACTGGTTGTAATTAAATTTCGGCTTGTTTAACTTCTGAGGGTCACATTTGATCTTGGGAATAGCTTTGAATTGTTTTCAAAGATACTGTTCATACTTATATTTTTTGAATAACATTAAATATATTCCTTTCCTTTATAATTTTTTTTTTTAAGATTCAATTTCATTTCAAGTCAATGAATAAAAATTTGTAGTATTTTTTAATCAAACAAGAATACCAAAATAATTAAATTTAAGTTTATTGAGAGAATTACTTAAGGCAATAAAGTTTAAAATATTAGTTTATTTTATTGACCTTTTCTGCCGAATTTTTAGATGTTTTTGAAAATTTAAGTTGTAATGCCTAAAAATTAAAAATAAAAATATAAATAAAATAACTTTAAATAAATGATAGTTGGAATACAAAATATTTTAAGAAGCAAGTATGTAGTGACTCTGATCAATTTTTTTTTTTAACCAATTGGCTGTTTGATTCATGTTGTTGCTTATGTGGGGCTGTATTGAACGTAATTGTTGCTTTTTTTAATCACTTAAATTATTATCAACTAATATTACCTGTTATATAAATTATTTATATTTCATTTTATGAAGTAGACTTCCAATAATTTGTGATTTATGGTATTTTTACGTGCATTAATTTTTGTTATCAAAAATTATCTTAAATAAGATAAAATGTGGTTTTAATTTATTAAAAAATTGATACGATTATTTTAGTATCCATATACAAATACTTAAGGAAATGAATAACTAAGATCTGTTTGTTATTTATTTGCATATCAAATATTGTATTATTGTAAACAAATTTTCAAATTATATGAATTCGCCTATATCATATCTTGCCATAAAGGCTCATCTGGTCCTTTGTAGGTCCTCCAAATGAGGATTAAGGATAATCTTGACAGATTGGCATAATGTAGGAGGATACTATTTGGAATTGACCTACACTGGATGAAAAACCTTAAAAGAATTACAATAAGGAAATATTCCCTGTACCACGACAAAATTTTTTTTTAGACTTTGTTTCAATACTTCTTACAGAGTAAGAAGGAGGAAGCTTTTGCGCCAAATTACAGGATCTTGAAAAAGACATTGAACCTCTTTGCCCCATTTAAAATGTTCCACCATGTACCTGAGAACAATTTGTCTTCTTTTCATGAAACAACGGAATGCCTATATTACAAAACATTCATTCACAGACAAAAATAGGCTGTCAGTCCAGCTCAGTTTAAACTTGGGCTCCTGTAAATTGCATGAGGCTTGAGCCTCCTGATGAGTGAAGTCTTGTGAGAACAGTGATCATAAATAATGGTGATCTTCTTGAACAATTTAGAATAGATGTTGCTCAAAAATTGAGACACCAAATTTGTTATGTCTAGGGTCATAGCTGTTATATCTTAAGAGTTGAAAATTCCTTGATTGACAGTAGTAATAATTCTTCATGCCAATCTACTTTTTTTAATCTCGAAATAAATCTACCTCTTAAAATATTCCTTACTGTTCTATTTTGGAATAGCTGTAATCATGTTTTCATTATTCTAGCTTATGGAAAATAACATAGCACAGCTAGAATAATCATGTTTTAGAACAAATACATCTCAAGATATCATATGGTTTTATCTATTTTTATTTCCTCTTTTTCGTACCCTTCATTAAGAAAAATAACATTAGTTCACACATACATAATACATGAAATGTATCATGTATACTTAAGTGTGTCTTCTCCCTTTGATCGCCTTGTGGCATTATAAGGTGTTGATATGAGTCCAGTTAAGGTAGTATGTAGCCTATGGCTAACACCATGAAATTAACCATGCTCACATAATGTAAATAAAAAAAGAAAGAAAAAAAAATTATCGGGAGTCTGCTCTGATTCATACTATACCATAATAAACAACCAATATCATATGATTTTTTTTATTCATAATGCAAATAGTTGCTAATAGTCATTCATTGCATGTTTTTCAACTTCCTGGTTAAAAATAAATCAAATTTATTACTATACTTGAATTAATTATTTTATTAAAACTATTATTGATTAATTTTTCCAAAAACGTTTTGTATTAAAATTTCAAATGATGAAAAAAGGTTTATCTCTACTATTCATTATAATTTTTCTCTTTTTAAGTCAAAATTGTACTAGCAAATATTTGAAGAAAATAGTGAAGGGTGTGGTCAAAAAGGAAAAAAACAAATAGTTTTCAGCTATTTATTTGCCGAAATTTCACCTCACTTTGCCAAGCTTCACTAGGGCTAAAAAGAATATAGAACAACTAAAAATACGTTGACAATGTTAGATAATAATATGACAATAAAGTAGACTAAGGTGGGATTAAAAATTGTGTAAATATAAGTGATAAATTATATAAAAATGAAAAAAAGAAAGAAAAATAAGATGAACAACAATAATTATATATAAAAAAGAAATAACATAGAGTATTAGATTTGAAAGGAACAGGAGACGTAATAACACTTAAAAACAGAAAAGTAGATATAAGAGAAATCAAAACAAAAATTGTACACGCTGAGAGACGGAAAACTAAGAAAATAAGATGAAAAATAAAGGTCAAGAAAGAATAAATAAATAAAGAACAAATCAGAACCACCCACTTGTCATGTTCAAAGAAAGAAAACGATACAGGATAGATACAGAGTGGGGAGGAGATGATGGTTAAAGAGGTAACATATGAGTGAAATACAAGAAAAAAGATTTTAGGATGAAGTTGAAGCCCTGAAAAGTGGAATGAAACATCGGCAAATAAATAGTTGAAAACTATTTTTGTTCCTTTTTGACCACATCCCCGACCATCTCATTCACATTCAGTTACGGTCAATCATTTTTATATATAGTAAATATTTATTTTTCTAATTTTTTGTTTTCTACATTATACTTATTGATTAAATTTTTAGGGTTCGGTTATTCAGCTATAGCTTAACCATATATTCTATATAGATTTATTAATTCATATATTTGAAATTGAAATTGCAGAAAATAATCAACAAGCCAGATTTCTCTACAATGTATTTGTTACCAGCTTTTTGTACAACAAAACCGGAGATAACCATCCTGAATGACTTCTGTCTTATTGTAGGTAGTGTTTTAACATAAGTAATTTAGTATACAGTACGTAATGGCTTAAAATGTAAATTATATTTTATCATTAAATTTATGATAAGACCTATTCATTGTTAATACAATTTTTTTTGTCTCTGTTAATGTAATATCCCACATGCAAAGTAATTTTTTAATCATTTTATCTCTTAAAAATAATTTCAAGTAGAATCATCCTAAATTGCTTACAATTAAAAACACATCATCAAACCTTAAATACTTTCTTAGCATTTCAACATTTGATTAAGCTGAACTAATTTTGAAACATGTTAAATAAATATGGGTTTATCAAAACTTACTTGTTGTTGAATTGTCACAGTATGCAGTTTTATTACAATAAGCTCGAGCTGACTAGATTTACAACAAAAAAACCCCAGCATTTTCTACTGTTAACCTTGCTTCCATTTCACCTGGATATCGTAAACCGCCAGATACTTAAACTTATCTATGTATCATATATCAAATTTTTCTTAGGCTACATGGATTCATCAGAAAAAAAGTTTAACATTTTTGTTCATAAATCCAGTGTTGATCATAAAATATTATTATATTTAAAATAATGATTATATAAAACATTGCACCATTTTATTAATTAGGTTACCTTCCAGAATTATGATTTAAACAAAAAATTACTCAATGTTAAATTTTGGAATTTATCTAGATGAAATTGTATTATATCCATTTCAGGAAAAAATCAAATCTAATCAAAATTCATTTTGCAGCAAACAACCAACTTCAAAGCTCTATATATATCATTGACAAAAAGCACTATACAAAATCTTCAAATTTAAATTCCTACCAAAAATAATTCGTAATGCCTTTCCAAAACTAATCAAGTCAGAAAATCAAAAAAATACATTGGAGCTCCTCATGTATAAGTATTTGTTGCTTGTTTTCATATTTCGTTGACTTTGATTGAGAAATGCATTTGATATAAACTACTTTTAATTAAATTGAATTTCTTATAGTGACACACATACACACATGATATATATA
>NW_027111602.1:181708-189990 GCF_000696795.3 Halyomorpha halys
ATATACATACACCAAGCAGCACCCAATTAACTGAAGGAAAATATTTTTTCCTACTAATTCAGAACATTATTGTTTTGATAGCCCGATACTTTCTTAAATAGCATTTAAAAGGAATAAAAATAATTTAAATTTAATGGCTCATGAAAATTACTAAAGATATTTACATATTGAATACCAGCAAATGTTTTTAAAGTGGGTTTTCTTGTCACTTTGACTTACTCTCTCTAAAAATGTTTCTTTTCCCCCTAAATCTTATAGATAATTTTTGTTTAAACAACTACAACATAAATTTAAAAATTTATATATTAAAAAAAAATTGAACATTTATGGATCTTTATTCAATACTTATCCATTTTTTTTTTTTTTTTGCTTTGTTAAAAATGGGCCAAGAAATAACTATATGATTGATATAAACTAATTACAATGATAAATAAAGTTAATGTGTATGATATTATATAACTAAGACTGAAATGTTATAGTGATTCTGAAGAAGCCAAAGAAAGTGGTGAAGAATCAGAAGAAGATGTTACAGGAGGATCACACGAAGACTCAGATACAGACACTGGACAAGAATTTGTTGTGAGTAAGATCAAGTGTATATTTCTTCTTAAATATACATTTATTATTAAATAAACATATTAATAATGTATAATACAATATATTATAAATATAACGTATTATAAATATTAATATTCTTAAATATATAAAAAGGAGAAGTTAAGAACTGTATTTTAAAAAAGTTTAAATTTTTTAACAAACAATAAACTTTTTTTTAATTTATGTGTTGAAGGATATTGCTCAATCAATAAATTTGTTTGAACTTTGATTGAGGTAATTTTAAAATTTATTATTTTTCCTATTGTATCTTGTAATAGTTCATGCTAATAGCCACTTACTGAACATCTGCTGAAGTATTTTACCAATTATTTAAAACTGTTGTGTTTTCTTAAAGTTAAGAAGGATTGGAGATCAAAAATTTAAAAAAATCTATTTATTTTACTTCACTAACATAGAGTATAGTTTTTCACGGATCAGTGTTTCAAAAAAAAAAAAAATTCTTTTGGTACATCTAAAAGTTTAAAGCTTTTTAAATCTCTTGATTATTAAAAAAAAAAGGAAAATTGAAGAAAATTTTTTTTTAAGTTATGAAACTAACAATTTGTTAGTTATTTCAAACAAATTATATCTCCTGGTGGTTTATCTCTCATTATAAGCCCTGGAAAATAAAAATATCTTTTGTGTCCAATCACATGACTTTTGTTACAGCAAAGTCCAATATTATCTTGGTTTACTGTATGGTAGTTAATATTGCCCCAATATACTTATATATATTGGTTTAGCTTCATGGCCAATTTAGATCTTTTAAAAAACTATTTTGAAAATTCTGAAATTTGTGTAGTTTTTTTTACTGCATAAAATACTATTAAAAACATGAGAACAATAAGCTGTGTCTTTGCTTGTCCAATTTAAATGATTTTTTTTTTTATATAGATAATTTGATAAGGTATCTTTCAAGTGATAATATATTTTTTTGAGTTAGATTTGGAAGAATTATAACAATATAAGAAGATAAATAATTATTTATATATGATACAGATATGATCATATAAGATATAGATAGCCAGGAAAACAGTCTACCTGCTCAAGAGATCATCAAGGCCCACTGAGACTGACCAATGGCTGAAAATTCGTCTGTTGGACTCAAGAGTTTTCTGAAACCCATAAAAGTTGGATATCCAAAATTTGACCTGATTAAAATAGTGGCAGGAATTACAAGATATATTGGCAGCTTGGTCTTCATTCTATTTATTACCCAACACACTTTTTAAAGCAAAAACCATGGTTATAATTAGTGAAAAATGGATGGATCACATTATATATTGATGGTTGATCTTATGTGATTCAGAAGATGATCTGAGCCGTGGTCAAGAAAAACAATTAAGAAATAGTTTCAATTATTTTTAACTGTTTTTATTAATATATAAATATAACTCAGACCATCTTGTTCTAAAATAAATGGATGTGTACTATTACTTTACTTTAATTGGATGTTTTCTTTTAGTACATTTGATCTTAATATAATCATATCTTAAACATCTTTAGAAATATATTTATTTAAAACTTGTAATATAATTGGTTTGATATTTTGTGTTAGGAACACCGCCACCTGAGCCTCCACCTCTACCAAAACCTGAGCCCAGTGAAACTAGAAGACGAAGACCTGCTCAGATAGCAAGTGCAGAACAACGGGGGATCAATCCTTCCGACATTATTAACAAAAAACATTATACAACAGATTAAAAACCTGCTTGCTAAATGTATTAAAAAACTAATAGCGTTTCTGATGAACTTGTCATCATGATATATGCCTAGTGCCGATAAAATTCCTCTAAAACCTGATGTCTAAATTAAATTATTTAATTATTTTAGTCTTAACTATAAAACTGATAACTTGACAACTTAACTCGAGGAGTTTTTATCTTATTCTTATTAGAACTCAAAATAAACTTATATTATACTACGTCTTTCTAATTTCATTTCTTATAATAAACAATAAATTTGTATATATAAAATACTATATGATGTACATAATGACACCTGGCTAAAGTTTAGCTCGTAAGGATGATATATATATTTTTTTTTTATATCTTTTTATAGACGTGTAAAGCTCGTTCAGTATGATTAAACAATAATTTATTAATATCGGTATTCTTTCTGTAAAATAAGATAGATTATAATGAAATAATGTAGCTTAATTGATATTTTGATGCCTATGGTATGGATTGATAATAGAGTTGTCCATACGAATACAAATGAATATGTCAATATTTTAGTAACTAGAACATTATTATATATTCTTTTATAAATACCATAGAACTGATTTATTGAATCCTTGAGTTCTTGTTCATATGATTCAAATGGACTTTATGGCATAAACATTAAATATGTATTTCCGACTGGTTAGAAGAAGATTTGAGATTTTTGAAAACCAGAATTGATGTTTAAAAAAATTATTCAAAAATTTAGATGGATGGTTTACATTTCACAAAGCTCCTATTCACCATAAAGTATCTTACCCTTTGTTTTGGGCATGAAACAAAGAATAGTAACTGTAAATGAATTGGCTGTACATGGATGACCTATGACAAGTTTGTTGATATTACTTGTAAGTCTTCTATGTCTTATTTTCAACCATCATGCCTTTAAAATTAACATTTATGAATAGGTGATCTTTTTTATAAAAACTTTCTGTGTCCCGATTTTCAAATAATTTAAAAAAAAGAAAAAAAGTTGGTCAAAAAATTATCTTCCGAAATCATATAAGTACTTACACTGTAAAATATAAAGGATTACCCATGCATTTTTTTTTTCAAGTATTTTTATTTTAATTAATTTACTTCCATTTTATCTCTTATTTGATTGGTTTTACCATGCAAAAAATGAATATTGACCGTCAAATTTATTTATAATTTTTAAAAAAAATTAGAATTTTTTGGGACAAAAAGATATTTTATTAAAATAAAAATTCATTTGCATAAAAATGTCTTTACTCAATATTCTGTGAAGGCAGGATGACTTTTCTTTAACACTTCCATAATTTGATTCAGAACTAATTTTTTTTGCTTGGGTTCCCACCAACTCATGTCCAACCTGATATCAATAGGGACTTGTATAAAAAGCTTGAGTAAAGTGTCTCCACTTATTTTCTATAATTTCCAAGGAGATCTGGCTTGCCATTCTACAAGAATATTTTTCCGTTTTTGGAAGTAGGCTTTACTGATTTTATAGGAAATAAATTGTGATAAAACAATTTTCTGGTTCAAATATGAAATCATGTTTGAGCAATTTCGAAATGGTCATTCAACTTCTAGGTATTTTTTTCTATATATGGTCAAATATGGAGACATTGTCCATTTTCTGATTGAAGCTAATACTTTCCCTAACCATGGTATTTCCCACACCCATATGTTGCTGCAAGAGCTTTTTATTCTTCCTGAATGGTAATAAGATCTCTAATCTGGGCCATGAAGGTTGAATTTTTGCTTCTCTTATAAAAGAACATTTTGGCTCTAATCAGTCCATTGCAGATGGTAACCAAGTTAATTGTTCCTGATGCTCCTTGAGTTTTTTTTTTTTTGTAATTTAGGGTAGTTTCTTTATCTTTTTCCGTAACAGATGTTCAATGTTTCTGAGAAACATTCTCTTTACAGTACCTTTGTACTCATTCTGTTCTTCAATGCCACACACAAAATTTCCCTTTCATGCCGATGGTCATCTCCGGTATTTTCTTCATTTTACACAGTACAGGATTCTAAGAAAATTTGCAATTTCCTTTCTAATCCTATCTTAAAATTTTTGAAATGGAAATTCCTCATTTAAGCAAAAGAAGAATGATTTTACTAATGAATTAAACATCCTATCATAAACATATATACATTCTAGCTATAGAACTAAACTAACATTATTGTTTATAAAATGCGAAACAAAATACTTAATATCAGACATACTTCACTTTATGATGGATTGAACTGAAATCTCTGCTAGATGAAGTTTTTCATACTTAATAGATTTATACTGGAAAACCATATTTACGATGAGGAAAACCATTTGTCCAATTAAATAGTCAGAGTTATGTGGTTGGTGCCCAAATTTTTGTTGTGTATTATTGATCATGGTGCATCAGTTCAACAATGAGCACTCAATGTGCTTGTGTCTTGTTTGTCAGCTATAGTTGTCTATCTTGGTATTAATAAGTCAAAATTTTTTTTTTTTTACTACCAGACTAGAAGTTTATTCGATTATTAATAAATTCTTGTTGATAAGAGACCAACAGACCTAATACGTAAACCTACCTCAGATTAGAATACAAGATCCCAAGATAAATGGACAGTAACGAGGTACACTGTTCAAGATTTAAGTGTTAGATGTGGCATAGAAAGTTAGGAATGAAAACTAAAGTACGAGCTTTTGATCTGTGAACTATTCATTGTCTTGGCTATATTTTTCTAATAAGGAAATTATTAAAATTTTATTATTTTCCCTTAATTGGGTAAATGCCATGATTGTTAATTTGAATCATTCTTATAAAACAATGAAATTAGTAAAGAACTAAATAATTATGTTTGAGAAACATTGTACAATACAGAAGTGATATCAGGTGTCATTGTAGAGCTTTTAACAACTAGAATGTTTCCTTAAATTAGGTTCCAGAAAATTGCTGCCATCCTCAAAATATTTATTTATTAAATTATTTAAAACCAATAAAGATGCTTTTAATGAAGTATGATCAAGATACTATAAAAATAGTAGGCATTTTGTTATTTATATGTTAAAATGAGTGATATTTTATTATTAACAAATACTTTATGGTGCATTAATCACTATCAGAAATTTGTTTTCAAAAGTTTCATAACATCTAAATATATATCATAAAAATGAATAAAATAAGTAATAAGACAAAGTGTTGTCAAAAGTCCATAAGGGTTCCAGGTCTCAAATAAGCAGGAAATGGCAAGACTGTTTTTTCCATATTAGTAGAGTGCATGTAGGCAGAATATGCTCTGCTTAACTCAAGTAACACGGAAGAAGCTTCACTCCACTCTATAATCATCTGATTATAGCATCTGCTACGCATATTAATACTTGCAGTAATTTCAGTAAACTTTTCAATGTTTTTTAGTCTTTCAACAGCTAGCTTATAGAGCTTATGCTTATAAAGTTATTTACACTTTATTATGGACTCATATCCCATTTCCACTACCTCTCTTTACAATCAGATGTACCGGCAGTGAAGGTTACTTTACTCTATCATTTTACATTTCCTGAATTCGATTAAGTATTTGGGTACCATGTAAAGAGCAGATAAATTTATGTTCCCGATATTAATATATTATGTGAACATTAGAAAAAATCTAATTTTTTTACTTAATTTAAACTTTTTTTTAGTATTTTTTTCTTTGAGGAGTAAACTGGGAAGTGGGAGAGAGATACTTAAACCAGATTTTTGAAATATTAGGTTTTCCACTAATAAAGCTTGGTTGGAGTAAAGTAAACATTTTTTTCTTAAACAATAACATTAAAAAATGTTCTTACATTTTTTTCTGTCCAAGAAATTCAATTGGACAGTTTCATAGTAAAATCTAGTAGTATTAGTCTATAAACGCAAGTATAAAAACTACATAGTACAAGCACTAATACTTTTTATTTCATGATGACTATTAGTTATATTATTGGAGTAAAAAAGTATAAGTCAACATTTTAAAAGTCAGTGAAATAGTATCAACAACAAACTAAAAGACCAATAGTATTATTTTGTACTTTATCATAAAATAAGGTCCAGGCATTCTTTCATAATAATTATACAAGAAACATGACCTCCCCTGACAGAAAGTGTAGAAGAAACTCCTCAAAGTTGAACTGTTCAGTTATCAACCATTACGAAGAAAATATAGTTCTGGATCTATTCACTGAATGTCCTTTTTACAAAAGTGAAACTTTTTTCAACAATCAGTAAAGTACAAATGCCAGGAGTAAAGTAACCCCCTTGACGGTGCATGAATATAATCTTGATGGTGTTTCCATTAGTCATGATCTTAGGGTTGATTCTTCCAAAGTTTTTTCTCATTATGTAATAAATATTTACAAAGACCTCATTACATCAACTATAAGCCAGAAGGTGCATATGTATTTCCTTTGGCCTTTTACTTTTGAAAACTCAGATTATTTTTTTCTCTAATATTCTGCAATTAGATAATCACTATTATTACGTAACAACTGATATAACTTATATTCTTTATACGGGGGAAGTTTTCTGGAACCTGATATCTTGTACCTTTAAAGTTTTTCTCATGAAAATATTTATTATTAATACATGACGAATATAAAATAATGCTCTTTCATTCAAGCATCTATCCACTATCATAAAAGTGTTAGATATGTTATTTTCTATTAATGAAAGAGTATAATATTTTTTATTTTTTTTTTTATAATACAAAATTTTTTCTTATGAGATAATTGTTAATTATCTTTATAATTATATATTGTTAATTATTAAACATAAAATGCAATTAATGAATAAACTTTACATAGTAATCACTGAGAATGAGGAAAACTGTTAAGGTCTTAAAATTTATTTTGATAAATGTCAATTTATTAAACTTGATTTTCTCAATCCATTAAATTAGTAAAGCTTTTATATATTGTAGATAAATTTTATCACAGCCGAAAAAGCTGATGTATGCAGTAATTTTTAAATCATAATTCTGCCTAATGTTTACAATTAATTATCCTTTTCCAATTCCTGTGCAAACACGTATTCTGCCTTCAGAAGCTTTAATAAAAAATTAATAATAGCATAATTATTGTACTATATATTACTAATGTTTAAGCAATAATAAGTTGTAAAAATGAAACGCTCAGAATATTGGTGTTATCTTGTGATTGGCAAAGGAAAAAGTGCAGAAAATGTATAGGTTCAGACTGAGTGATTATTTTGTACCCAATAATAAATATGTTCTTGTAAATATCATACTGAAATAGATTATAACCATAGATATGTATTATGTTTTCATAAAATACTTTAGGATTATCTTGACTAAGTCAAGTACTATAAAAAAAAAGTTATGATTTAGGAACTACAAGTTGCAATACAGTATAACATGCACAATTCTGGAAAGGTTTTTTACATTCTATAATTTTTTTTTTTACTTTAATAAGGTTTTTTAAATTTTATTTCAAAAACCTCCCATTTAAATTTAATTAAAAAAATGTTTAAAACCCTGGTTAAATTTCTCCCTGGCTAGGTTTGTAAAACTTTTCTCTTGATAGGATAATAGAGTTAGTTGGTGTGGAAACTGGTTGGTCAAGAAAACAATCTAACTGACAAGAAAATAAAATTTAATATTGAAGAATATATTGAAATAATTTAAAACACAAGATACAACCTAAAAATTATAAAACTAACAAAGAACTAGCACATATATTTTAGGAAGTATACCGGGTCTACTAATATAAAATCAATGAAGATTAAAAATAGAAATATATGAAAAATTGTAAGCAGAATGTAATAAGAAAATCATTTACACAGAAATTAAGGTGATTAGTTTAAAAATCACTGATGGCATTTAACACAAATTAAAACAATAGCCCACATTAAAATAACTATACTTACTGCATGTTTTCTTTCTTGACTGTATCCTCAAACAACTTCTCTTGGATTACGTCTACGGTATATTTCCGATATTAAAAATTTATTACATATTATTCTACATTATTGATAACAT
>NW_027111602.1:190050-203182 GCF_000696795.3 Halyomorpha halys
AAAAATCATTTAAAATAAATAAAAGGAATATTAATAGTTTTTTACTTTATTCTCATATCTAAGGTATAGTTTTAAAGATGACAAGGTCAAATAAAAAGAATAAATATTAAATATGAGAAGTTTTATTTTACTATATATAAAATTATACTCTTAATCTCAGGGCAGGTTTCTAGGCAATCAGAACATACATTCAGCTACTAATGACACTGAATTAAATTATTTATTAGCTACCTTTACAAATCTGGTTCAATTCTATTTTGAGCAACACTAACCAATTACTCTATTTCTTTGTTCTCAACAATCTCTCACTAACTGTAAACGAAACATTTTGTCTCCTTTCCCAAAATGCTATTTCTAAAAGTTAACAAAAGATTCTATTCACCTCCGCTCTAAGGAGACGTCCTCTCACCAGGCAATCCAAAACAAAGAGTCCTTTTTTTTTCTGGGGTGACTCTTCAATGATTTCTCTTTTCAAGATGATTACCACTGAGAGTAGCTAAGGAATCTTCTGGACATCCTGCCTCTAGGAGATGTCATCCATCTCCCGCCTAAGCAACAAATGCTCAAAAACCAAGTTTTCTTCCTTCCCCTTCTCTCGTTACTAGTTCTCAACATCGATTGTAGCACTACGGTTTTGAGTTTTTTCCTATGATTTCCTTTATGAATAATTTTCTATAATACTTATTCTTAACTTTTATTTTTTCTTAAATGTAATGTAATTTCAATTATGATGGAAAGTTAAAATAAAGTTTTTAAAATATTTTAATATGCTCTACATTGCCACGATTCAATGAACTTTTTGCAAGACACCCACCGCCATCTTCTTTGTTTTGAATAATGATCTTTCCACACCATTTATGACCGATCAAAATTGGTTAGCTTTCTTTTTTTATTTAACACAACAAATAAACAATATTTAACGTTGATACATAAAATAAAAACATAATTAAAATCATATATATAAACTGATGCAATAATCTTAATTGGTATCCTGTGTGATTTTAGAAATTAATAACAAGTTTCTTTTAATAAGATTTAGTTGGAATTAATACAGAAAATCTGCAAACATAAGTGAAATGTGTCCAGTTTCACAATAAACTGGCTTTAACTTTAACTGTTGATGGAAATTTCTTGAGACAGCTTATATACAAATATTTAAAATTTATTGGGTAAATTGCAACCATAACATTATTAACAAATAATCACTCAGTCTTTCGTTCGTATGATAAAAAGTGTATGTGCGAAAAAACACACAAATAACAATGCTGGATCCAGAAAGACCACTTAAGCACAATGGACTGATAAAAGGATTTTTAGAAGTATTGGAGGCTAAAAAAACTTTTTATTTGTATGTAACTGATTAGTAATATTAAGGATTGCACTACGTATAGATTCTACTAAAATAATACCCTTTACAAGGCTACAATAGATTTCTCTTGCAGATTAGATTATAATCATTCTTTTCCTTAGCTATTACCTAAGCTTTCCGTCCAGATTGGTTTTTCATAAACTTATTTTCATGTAATCGTCCAATTTGATACACTACTCATCACATGAAATTATCAAGAGAATGCATAAGAAAATAACCATGTAATTTTCAATTATTGTATAAAATTTTACATGTTTTTCCTAATTGATTTAAATTTAACAATTATAAATTCACTGTTCACATTGAAATTTGTATTTATTTAAAGGATAAGGCACTAAAAAAAAAACATTTTTAAGCTTCCATTTATTTATTGATCTGGCAATAACTACTTCTATAAAGTTTACAAGTTCTTTTAAATAAATGTAGAATTACTACATTAGACTGCTATTTTAAAATATGAAGTTTAGGTGCTAAATAAAAAATTTGTAAATTGTACATTTTTTAAATTTCATGAGCTATTATATGATTTTTTATGCTATAATGAAATGATAAATGCCTTAATAAAGTGTTAATTACAGATAGAGCTTAAAATATCCTTTGAAAGTTTATTATATTTTCAGTTCTGGAGGTGATTCATCATCTGAATCGAATTCCGCATTCACATCCTTTACCCAATTTCCATCTTTGTCCTTAATCCATCCTGACCTATATATTAAAATAAAAACAATTAATTGGATTGGAATGTTTATTATAATTTTTGACTTATATTGTATTAAACAAAATATTGTGTCTAATTTAAGGCTACAGGAACTATTTTTTCCCTCAACACTCAAGTATTATTTATTCAGAAGGCTTTTCAGCCATTTATAACCATAGGCTATGAAACATCATTCAAATAAAATAAAAAGTTTAGTTTTCTCAGAAAGATTCATTACCACTTTTATAATCTAACATATTAATTTTAAAAAATAACAATACATTAAGAAGGAAAGGAATAAGAATAAAGTAAAGAAGGGAATATGAGTCTAATAACTTACAAATTTAACGATAACTCAGTATTTGGAGGCAATGATTTTGACCGCTTATTAACATTTTCCTTCAAAGGTTCTACATTGACAGGAACTTCCTTAATTTCATTAACTGAAGTGTTCTGCTCCGTTGTTAATTGTCCATAATTCTCTCTTCTCTTTTCCACGATACTTTCAAGGGATCTTTTCCTGTGTAAAGTCTTCAGATACCTACGAACTTGTGAAGCACTTGATTGTGAAGGTGAGGTAACTAAAAAATTAAAATCACATAAAAAAAATGGAAAAGAAAACATATTAAAAAAAAATATTTAATACAAGAAATATTGTTTAAATTTAATTAAAATATTAATTGCATAGATTATGACTAAAATTTGTAAAAGATGAGAAAATCAGACGACAAAAAAAAATTATACATTAACCCAGTAATAGACACACATCTGAAAGTAAATGAGCAATGAGGGGAGAAAGAGAAACAAGTCTATGCCTTCAGCTAATGAAGCTGTTTGTTTATTTTATAAACCCTAAATTTTCCTGTAGTGTGTTTTTATGACAATAATATTTAATTTCAATAGAAAGGGGTTGAATTTAAAGAAGAATCTTTTAATTGTTACAAAAGATGAATTAAAAGAAAAAGGAAGATGAGAATTCACCTGATACTGTTGGTAAGAGTCCTGGCTTTTTATGTTTAAATATAGGTATATCTAAAGTTTTACGACGGCCATATTCAATATGATGGTCCCTTCCGCCAATCGTCCGAGAACATATTATAGATTGAATTGTCATTTCTTCACTAAGAGCTTTCACGGCATCTAGCTGCTGTTTCTTTAAAGCTTCATACTCTAATTCCAGTTTGTGCTTAATATACCTACTAAGTTCTGAAAAGATAAAATATTAGCTGAAAACCTTCTTAATTATAAACATAGGTAAACTATAACAATTTTTATCAGAAAAATACAACAAATAATAATTATAAAATAAAATCATCAAACCTAAAAGGTGTTTTTTCCCCTTTCTATGCTTTCCCAACATGGCTACTGTGTCAAATATAGGTCGATGTAAACAAATCAAACAAGTGAACCTGAAATATAATACAATACATTAGCAAGTTAAGATGATAGAACATAGGGCCTAAGCAAAAATAAAGTTGCTCACCTTCCATTACTTAAAAGTTTTGCTTCATCTTCTGGTATGTGGTTGCCCAACATTTCAGATACTCGCTGGTGCTAAGAGTAAACAAAAAATTATATAACATAAGTTAAAATCAGATTAATTATTCAAATTTTGTTGATACTTTCTAAACCTTTGGATGAAATAATAGAAAAAAGGTTTCCATTTCTGAGGAATAAGGAATTAAAGTAGAAATCAACTGACCATTCTCTCATTGACCAATATAGTTCAATCATAAAAGAAATATTAAAGCCAGTTTTAAAAATACACTGGACATTGAAAGGCAGACCCAACTATTTGTATAGAAAGGACTAAGGATATCATTCTTATTTTACTCTTTTTATTACCAATTTTAAGAATGGCGATTAGTCAAAGCCATTTTAATTTTTCACAGTCTAAATTACTTAAAACTGTAGAGTTAGAAGGAAAGAATTTAATTAAAAACTTATACAAAGTAGTATGTTTATTTTATGTATCCCATGGAACTTTTTTTTTTCAAATCTAAACATGTTTATTATAAATAACAGGTGGCACCTTTACCAGTATTTATTTTCTCAATTAATGTAAATTTCAAAGAGCTTTATGTTCAAAACTATTATGCATCATCAGAACTATATTACGGATATATAGTGTGCACTATTTCAATAATACCAGAAAATGCTAATGAAAGCAGAAAAATAAAAATTAAGAAACAATCTCCCTGAAATGTTTTATTTAACAAATAATACAATATAAACACTAACATCAGGTATTTTAGAATTAAACGTAAGTTCATTGGTATAAGAAAACTTTACTTACAATAACATACCTTAACTTAGAAGAAATGTTATTATATTAGTCAATTGTAAGCAGTAAAAATAATTATTACATTTATTAATGACTGTATATTAAAATAACATGGAAATAGTAAACACAAATAAAATAAAGGTAAAAGTTTAGAGCAAGTTAAAAATTCTGAACAAAATGCAGATTTTATTTTCAATTTAAATTGCAATATTTTATTTTATTTTTTCTAAAGGAAAGTGGTTTGTAAATTTCTTAGAATAAAATTCATTTTAACTTTGGACAAATAACCTCTTAGTTGTTGACAAATGAAAGGTCTAGAAATCTGGGCCAATGAGGCATTTTTAAAAACCCAACAGAGGAGTTATAGAGAAAATAAATTAATTTAAACCGAGGTATTAATGAAATGTTTCAGTAAAATGTAACTGAACTAGTCATTTAATTTTAATTATAACTCTAAATTACATCATGTCAACGTGTTGGCATAATCGGTTCCACAGTTGCATAACGTGAAATAATCAATGATACGTATTTAATAAAATAAATTAAGTAATAAAAAGAACGATTAAATATTTGTACACATACCTTCAATTTGTTGAGTAGACTTAAATCGTCTCCTTCCCGTTTAAAAGACATGATGTTTCTACTTTGAAAACTAAACAACGACTGTAAACAAACCCGCGTTTGAGAACTTATGGAGGGAGGTAGCAGTAGTGTTTCAGCAGCTTGTCCAACATAGCAAAGGTAAAAAGAAATATATAAATTATTAAAGTTGTCAAACTCAATTTTGAACGATATTTATTTAAATAAAATATTTTTTGGTTTATATAAATATATAGTTGTAATATGAAATGTGTAATAAATATATTGGGAAAATATGCATTGGCAGAATTGTAATCCCTCACCTCGGCGCGGTTATGAATCCAGTTGAAGCTCAGCCGGTGCTTTAACTCGAGGTGAACTTCTCTGTTAAAATAGTATTGTTATTGAAAATAGTTATTTCATTCGCTGAGAAGAAAAGCTATTTTGCATCAAGTTTCGTCCTAGCAATATAAAGGTTTGTTTTACTGTATTATTAATAATTTTTCTAACAATTTTAGCTGTTAAAAATGATAACTTTTATAGCTCAGCTTAACATTAAATTATCTTCAGTCTTTTGTTTCTTCAAATTGCATTTGTTATGCATATAAATTTCCATACAATAATATTTAAATATTTGATTGGTGGAATATTGAAGAATAAGTGTGAAGTGTTTTCCTGTAAAGTTTTCAGATAATGTTAGTCTGATTATTATTGGTCAGGATCAGTCATATATTTTTTGTTATAAAAAACCTGTATTTTTTTAATAAAATTTTTAGACATAGGAATAAATATCATGAAAAGGCATTAACAGTTATTTTACCCACAAATAAAAAATTCGCCATGCATTCATTGTTATTTACACTCATGATTTCTATTTAGACTATTATTAAATACATTCATTTAATTTGTGCTTAATGGTTTTTTACGTAAATTAATTTTTACATTTTTTTTGTGACAATCTTTCAATTTTTATGGCAATATTAAGATTGTTGTTTAAGAAAATAATAATTTAATAACTTTGTGATATTTGTTTAGTTGGTATCATTGGAATCTCTCTATTTAAGCTAATAAAAATTACATATTTATGATTTTGTTAAATAAAAGAGTAGTTTTTTATTTTAAACCTAATCATCACTGCAGTTTAATAGTCATAAATAATTTTATTTTTCATTGAGTGAATTATTCGTTTGTTCACATTGAAGTAGGTTTGTTAGAAGATATAATAGTTTAAAATGTGTTAATTCTCATTAATAATTAGAAGTTGCAGATAAACCATTAATGATATCATTAATCCAGTTAAGCAAGCAATGTTTAAAATTATCGTATATCTTTATAATAATAGTAGGAAGGATATGTAAATTTACTATCTTATAACATATGAGCCATCCTGTCGTAAAACATGATTATTGAAATTTTGTATGAAATAAAGTTTCTAGCATCGCCACCTTATTTTAGACTGAGTTCATAAATTTTTATAAAATTTGTTTTCTTGAGAGAATAATATTGGCATCAAGTTATAATAAGTAACTCCTGGTTAATGGTGAAAGATTGCAATACATAAGCATTTTTACATGTTATAATTTTTTATTTTGTTTGTTACCATAATATACTTATGGTATATACTGTATGTATATGTATATATATATATACATACACACAGATAGATAGATAGATAGATATGGGGTGTGTATGTATATTACATTTAAAATCATCATGAGAAATGGAAACAACCTTTTAAAATTGTTTTGGTGAGATTTTTGTACTTACTGTGATCTAAAATACCTAAGTGATTTTAAAATATATAGTTCTAACGTTGTCATATTTCCCTATTCACAAGATCCTTTCATTCTTCTAAACTACAGAATTTAGATAAAACTTTAGAGAAGTGTAATGGTTTGATCAGCGCCAGTTTAGCTAACGCTAAAAAAATTAATTTAGAAGGCCATGATGTCCAGGTATGTATCGTTAAGTATCGAAGAACTTCCGATTCGAAGAGGTGTGAATTCGATGTCCAGTCATTAGATATATGTTAATTAATTTGAACTATGTGCGCCGAATTATATTTATTAGAACCACACTTGATCCCGATTCAGTTGGCCTTTTCACTGCCCAGAAACGTTAAGCCGCTGAAAATTGTTATTAATTTAATTATTTTGTAATATCAGAAATTGATACTTCTGGAACCATCCTGATCTATGACCCATTTAAAGAAACATTATTAAATCATAAACATAATTTTTTTTTTTAGTTTTATAGTTGATGTATTCCATAGATTGTATGGTAAACTAGAGTTAATTTACGACAGCCCAAATAGCTATGAGTTAGCTAGTCTGTCTTTATAGTCAGTAACAATACAGACACCAGTAAACAAAATTACCACTTTCTACATACTATCTTTGGAATGCGTGTATTTCAGTTTTTTTTTGTCACATGTGCCACAATTAAAGTAACGTCATCATAAATAAAAAAAAAAAATGGTTTTATTGAATTTAAATTGTATTCTAACCAATACTGAGAAATTTCATTTTAGAAGCTTAAGATTTGAGATGGACGCAGTGTCGAAACACTGACTGCTCAACAGGTGAGCAACAGGTGTTTGCAAAGAGAGGTGTCCAATCAAGGGCGAAGGAACATTACGGTCTGCTTTTGACGTCTATCTCTATTGAGAAATGTATAAAATGATATCACAACCAGAATAAATCAAAATGTTAATATGAATTAGTATATGGATAGCTAATCTATCTAGATAAATATTATGAAACCGCTTTATGAATAGCAAGGAGTCTTCTTTTGGTCGCAATAGTGTATATATTCCGATTTAAATTTTATTCCAGTGTAATCTTGAAGCAAATAATAGAAAAATTTCCAACTAAATAAAAGGATAATTTCAGGCTGATTTGAGCAAATTAAGTAGTTACTGACCATTTTTGTTCTTGTAAGTCAATTATGACTACCGTATTTGTGCTTCCATCAGTTTATTGTAGTTATAAATAACAGTAATTTATTCATTGTGGCAATAAATAAATGTTATATACAATAATAACATATGAACGCATACAGACAAGGCCTTTGCCTCATATACAGTGAAATCATAATTTTTCTATGATTATGTATGGATTTCCCGACTTTTCACTGAGGCACCAATTGAAATTTTTTATATTAGTCAATAATGATTTATTTTCTATGCAAATACTATATATCTATTAAATCTCAATTTTTCAACTTCACGTTGTTTATTTTACATTTTAGTAACCCATGGAGTGTAACGTACCATGATTTTCGCAGTTTAGAGTATGATCTATTCTAAGAACTCAAACTTCACAACTTTTTGAGTTTTAAAATTATTGAGGGAGTGACAGAGCCTCCTATATCTTCTATTACGACATCCTTGCTTACAAATAACAAGTCATGATCTTATTTCCCAAATCATCTCGTGAAAGGCAAAATCTTTTATTGGGAAAAAAAATTGCAAGTTGAAGGTCACATAGTTTTCCCTCAACCGACTGGCGTTTCACGCAGTGTAGCTTCCAAGAATTAAATCTTCGAGGAAATGCAGATACAAGAGTGATCACAAGACCAGGAAGAGAATCGCAAAGGGTTACTACTTATATGTAGGATAGAATAGAAATGATATTATATCTGTTAAAAGAAATCTTTGACTGTCACAAAGCTTTGTAAAGAGTTTCAACTTCCTATTGAGCTTCTAGTATTCGATCAATCGCGTATAACATCTTACTTTCCTTTAGGTCGATTATCAAGACATCGAAAGCAAAGCTTGTTCTGGAGTATCCAGAGATAGGATAACTTGAAAACTTGCTGAAAACTAAACCTGTATTTCAGTCCATCACGCCGGAATCCGAATCGCGACTAGAGTATTTGGAACAAGCCCCATTCTAAGTGTATGCGCTGAATCCGGACTATCGCCACTTTCGTTCAGAAGAACCTAATTAGCCATAAACTACAGTTCAAAATTATATCCACAAACAAAACATCGGACTCATAAATATATTTTTAATCCAAAATTTTCTATTATTTTTCGACAAAAACAAAATTCATCACTTCCGTTATCAGAAAGACTCTCCTCGGCTTTCGCTCTTCTCAAAACGATAACAATTGATAAATCCGAAAACAATCTTTCACCATGGACCTTCCAACTTCCTAAAATTATTCTAGACCTGTCCAAATACTCGAAAAATAATACCGAACCAGTTGAATATAAAGCCCACTTTTCTCGACTAATTCAAAACATGCCGGAATCGTTTATAATCTATACTGACGGATCAAAATCAGACCAATCAGCAGCATCGTCCTTTGTAACTATATGACTCAACGTTGAAAATTAAACTCCACAAACTATGCAACATATTCACTGCCGAACCCAATGCAATAGCAGCAGCACTTCACTTCTGTTTGTCTTTGAACCACACCAACATTACAATAATTACAGATTCATTAAGCTCGATAAAAGGTTTAGATTGTATGTATCCAGAGCATTCGAATATTTCCTGCATCCATTTTCACTTAAAAACTCTAGACAATATGGGTATGTCAGTTACACTTATATGGGTTTCAAGCCATGTAGGAATCGCAGGGAATGAACTGGCCGATCACGCTGCAATAGAAGCACTCGCGCTTCCGGGACGGGGTAAAGCAATTTTAACTCCGTCAGAGAAGATCAGGCCTCTTGTAAAGGAAGTCGAAGATAAATGGCAATCTTTGTGGATCGAAAGCCCAAAGAATAAATTAAAAATTACGTCAAGCCCTGGGGTCCCAATCCCAAATGCCGTAGAGAGGAGGTTGTACTGACCAGGCCGAGAATAGGCCACACGAGGCTCACCAACTCCTATCTTATTTCTATAGAAACCCCTCCGAACTGCCAGTATTGTAACAACAATCTAACAATAAGCTAAATTTTCCAACGATGCCCATATTTCACACCACACCTCAATAGCTTAGGACTAAACCAAGATATCTCAAAAACCCTTGGAGACGATGATAAAACAATAAAATTGGTGTTTCAGTTTTTAAAATCACAAAATTTTCTGATAAAAATATAACTTGATCGGAAGGAAAAAAAAAATAATCAAATTGAAAAATAAATAAAATTTAACGAATATTAGCAAAATTAAATAAAATATAAATGGCGTTGATGACCAATGAAGTTTGGCGCCACTAAACAAAAACAAACAAACTAAACATGTATTAAATTAAATTTTTAAAAAAATTCAGTAGCAGTTTTAAGAGAATAAAATAAAGAATAAATCCTTGAATTTAATCTGCTTGTTTATAAAAACTATTGCAAGTCTTTCGATTCTTGCATCATGGAAGCAGGATATATTTGAAGGACCATTACTAAAAAAAGCCGGTAGAAGAATAGCTACTACTTTTCATGATAAGATACCATTCAAGATTAACATGTAATATACTTTCTCTTACAGTATTTTTATAAAGAACATTGCCATCAATCATTATATATAATAATTTTTAAAACTATTATTTTACGTGAGGTACTAAATATAATTATCATCACCATTTTGTTTTTTAATAAGACCAAATTTTCTGAAACTATTTTAATTTTTGTATAACTTTTGTTTCCGTTTTTTATTTATTTATTAATTTCGTATTTCTTTAAATACCCTAATTGAGGGTATTATAAAGGGTGTGTAAGTGTGAATGACTCTCTTCACCTGTTTTTGTTCAAAGAGAATCATAAAATAGTTGTCTCAAATATAAAATTCCATTCAGAGTTCTTGCCAATTTACTCTAGGAGTAAACAAAAAATATATTTTACAAAATTATTTTTATATCATGGTATGCCGCCTTAACTTTACATCTTTTCAATAGTTATTATATACCAATCTTTATTATTATTTTTTTCATGTAGAATAAGAACAAAAGATTTTAATTGTATTGGTTGAGTTTAAGTGTATACAAATTTAAAAAACCGAAAGTCATTTCCAGTAAAGTTAACAAAAAACATTTTTAGGTTGCTGATTTAATATATCAATTGTTTGTGAGTGATTTATATAATTATTAACACAAACTTTAATGATCCACTTTATGTATTGAGTTTTGATATAAGACATGGGCAATTAGCATGCAAAAAAAGACAATTTAATGGATTATGACATCAATGATTAAGGTTGTTTCCTTGAGAATGGCCTAAGGGCCGAACCATTGGAGGTTTTTAAAATAAAAGTTAAGAGTAAAAGTGGATCATTGAAGTTTGTGTATATCAAAAAATACATTTTGTTTTGAAAAATCAAGTTAGGTTCGTTGTTATCATCTTTTTGAATATCCTTATATTCAAATTTTCATATAAATTACAAAATTATAAATTTTTGGCCTTGACTTGAAGAGGATAATGTTTTTTAGCTGATGACCCTTGTTCACGAAAAGAATTCATAACACCTCACAATATTATTGAAATCCATCTTAAGAAGTACTGCTGGAATACTAAATTTATGCTCTTTCAAATGAATAGGATTTAAATTTAATGTTTTTATATGGAATTCGTCTCTATATATATTAATCTCTACTTTACCAAATTTGTCAATTTTAAACATTAAAGTTTATGCAACACAATTAAACTTTAGCCCTGAAAGAGTAAAACGTGTAATTCTGTTTATTATAAAATAAGTGTTTTTAAAATGTATTTTCCATTATTCGAATTTCTGTTGAGGTTTAGTGGATTTTGGAGTCAGGGGATAAAAGATGCGATTTCGCAAAAATCAGGGCTCTTTATTGTTTTTTTTTTGTTTTTTTGAAAGGTAATCCAATATTTTGTCTGTCTACATGTTGGTCTACATATTCCTGACGTTTGTATTGTTGGGTTAGTCGATTGGTCTAATTCGTAGTCTGGCCAGTATTATTCCATGTCGTCTGCAACTTTGGGTTGATGTCTTCCATGGATGTACTGTACTCTTAATCTGTTTTCTTTTGTGTTGTTCCAAGTTGCTTGCCGTTTATTTAATATTTGTATTGTCATCAGACGATAAAGGTAGTTGTGGGTGCAATCTAAGGAGTCAGATGGCGGTATCAATGATGCAGCTTAACAATTGTCCGGGGTATTCTCGTGTTCTGGTATCCAAATGAACAATACAATAGTTATTGGAATTTATAAGCGCTGTTGTTCAAACTTATTCTTTTCAGAACTGAACTACCGCTTTATGATCATGTATATTTCAAGAATAATTTCGATTTGGTGTTGTCTCTTCGGCCGGCCGAGGAATATTAATTTACGATGGCTTCATACGAGAAATTGAATTCTCAAACGACTTTATACTTTTCGAAGGAGATGGTCAGAGCTACGGTCAAGAAGAAAGAAAAATAGTAATAACTATTTATTTAATTTTTGTGTCGACGTTCCGACCTAAGTTATAGGTCTTCATCAGGGCTGTTAGATGGTATTGTATTAAACATTAAATAAATAGTTATTGCTATTTTTTCTTCGTTTCTGACCGCGGCTCTGGCCCTGTCCTTCATATTAATTTACGATCAATTATCCATACATATATATTTCCTGCATCCATTTTCACTTAAAAACTCTAGACAATATGGGTATGTCAGTTACACTTATATGGGTTTCAAGCCATGTAGGAATCGCAGGGAATGAACTGGCCGATCACGCTGCAATAGAAGCACTCGCGCTTCCGGGACGGGGTAAAGCAATTTTAACTCCGTCAGAGAAGATCAGGCCTCTTGTAAAGGAAGTCGAAGATAAATGGCAATCTTTGTGGATCGAAAGCCCAAAGAATAAATTAAAAATTACGTCAAGCCCTGGGGTCCCAATCCCAAATGCCGTAGAGAGGAGGTTGTACTGACCAGGCCGAGAATAGGCCACACGAGGCTCACCAACTCCTATCTTATTTCTATAGAAACCCCTCCGAACTGCCAGTATTGTAACAACAATCTAACAATAAGCTAAATTTTCCAACGATGCCCATATTTCACACCACACCTCAATAGCTTAGGACTAAACCAAGATATCTCAAAAACCCTTGGAGACGATGATAAAACAATAAAATTGGTGTTTCAGTTTTTAAAATCACAAAATTTTCTGATAAAAATATAACTTGATCGGAAGGAAAAAAAAAATAATCAAATTGAAAAATAAATAAAATTTAACGAATATTAGCAAAATTAAATAAAATATAAATGGCGTTGATGACCAATGAAGTTTGGCGCCACTAAACAAAAACAA
>NW_027111602.1:203232-232103 GCF_000696795.3 Halyomorpha halys
TTTCATACTTTACGCTTGTTCCATTTCTCGCACCGTTTAAATCGTCATAAATCTTTAATAGTTTGAAAGTTTTACCTTGAGGATACATTGGATCGAAAAAATCACAGGCATGAAACCTATTAAACATTACATTTTCTATGAAATCCTTCATTGAAAATATATCTTTGTACTGGACATTTTATGGTTAAGTGCGCTGGAGGACAACTGGAAGAGTTTATAACGGCAACTTCACAACCAAGTTCCATCAAGTTGCCTTTGTAACATTCACCATAACTAAGACTTACCAAGTTCTCAAAACCCTCTAGTTGGGTGGCAGTCAGGTCAAATCTTTTTGTCCAATGCAGCGTTGGATAATTGTAATTTTTTTCTAATATTGCTGATCTGCTGGTTTAATATCTATAATCTTTTTCAGGTGTTATAAAATATGTTGAACTGTTCTTGGATGATGTATCTCTATTTGGTTAGTTTTGTGTAGATTGCTAAATCTGTATAGATTTTTGTAAAATACAATGTAATCTCGCTAATCCGAACTATTAGCTGTTGGGGATGTTGGAAGGATTACAGAAATAATTAGATTAGGAAAAATTGAGTACAAAATTTCAACAATATGAACTAACATTACAATTTTTATTTATTTCATTTAAAAATAAAATATTTTTATTAATAAGTCGATTATTTTTTATTTTATTTTTTCTGAGACTTCTGCCGGAACTTTTTCACTGCTTCAACTCTCCAACGTAAGGTCTTTTGATGCTAACGCAATAAAAAAAAATGAGTTCTCCAACAAAATTTGTACTATACATATTCCTACAATTATTTAAATTAGTTTTACAGAATCAAATGATTTATACAACAGATATTATGTATCTCTAATTACAAGAGAATATATCGTGAACACTTCCATAGGAATTAGATTATCAAATATTGAAACTATAAATAAAAATTTTCACGGTGATTTCAATAAGTTTCCTATAGAGCAGATAGTTAGAAATGTCCTTTAAACATGTTTCACTTTTATTTGAAAACAAAAATGTTATTTGCCTGCTGAGTTATCTAAAAAAAAAAAAACTTTGTTTCTAAGTTACCGAAGTGTGCGGAGTATAAGAAGTTGGGGTTGCCTAGATTATAATGTAATGTTTTTCTGAATCAGGGGAATGTTGATTTATCAGTTGTTTACTATTATGAGAATCAACACTTTGTTTTGTAGTCCTACAATAATAATCTGTTTTTATTTTAATTTTTTTTTTAAGCCTTATATTATTTGATATTATTTTACTCATAGCATTATTAATTTCTGGTGTGGGTTACAGCCTGAGTTTTGATAAGCCATTAGTAAGTCGTGCTAAATGCTTCAGATCCCCCTTTATCTTCAATTTTCAAATCCAATGAAATTCCTTTACTAATATACCCTTTCGGTTCCCATGACACATAACAATTTCTTGCATCACGAGATTATCGAACTTGTGCTGAACAATGCCTTATCTCCCTTGCCCTCACGTTGAAGAACTTCGGGTACAGGAATATCAACCAAACGTTTTAGGTTTCCATAAGACCGAAGAAGTATATTTATAGGCAATAGAGTAAAATATAAAACTCCTAAGGTAGGAAAATGAAAAAATGTAAAAGATAATCATAATCAGTCCTCAGAAACATTTTCTACATATTTTTATATTTCTATCGTGACACTGATTAATTCCTATTCACTCATGAGATAATTATTCTACCTCAATAGATTTATATTCTGAATTGATCTTATAAATCAATTCTTAAGAAGTAACTTAAAATTATTTCCCCAACAGCCCCAACACTATTCTTACCACGTATGCTGATGACACATGTGTCCTCACAGTTAATAATAACCCTTTGATTGCACCCCAAACTCTCCAGTCCTATATCACAACCCTCGAAGAATGGTGTTGAAATTGGGGGATAAAAATAATCAAATCACCTTTACTCTTCGTCGTAAACCTGCCGACTGCCCTACAGTATACTTTAATAATGTGGATCTTACCTCTGTAGAACAAATTCGTTATCTTGGACTACAACTTGACAAACGGCTTACCTGGAATCCTCACACAATACTGAAAAGACAGGAAACTGCACGCAGATTCCGACTATTTCAGCACTTACTAGACAAACGGTCTAAATTTCCAACACATTACAAAAGACTGATCTACATGAGAATAAGGCCCATCTGGACATACGGAGTTGAGCTTTGGGGCTCCACTAAACCTTCGAATTCCTCTCGTATCCAATCCTTACAATCCAAAATCCTTCGTAAAATCCTCAATGCTCCTTATTTTGTTACTAATAAAACCATCCATAAAGACCTAAATGTTCCTTATGTAACCGATCTAGCCCGAACCCGATATCATTCCTTCCATTATAAACTCCCAAACCCACTAGTTTCTAACCTTGCTTCCTCTTCCATTCCTGGCAATCCTCCAAGGTGCCTGAAAAGAAAATGGTCTCGTGACCTTATATTGTAAAATCTTTTTAGAGTTCTACTACTGGGTATTTTCTCTACATGCTGTATCATATCATTATGATCTTACTTCAAATTTGCTTGTTGTACTTTATATACAGTTGTAAATGTCAATAAATAAATTTAAAAAAAAAAGTAATAAATAAATTTTTTAGTATCCTAATTTCGTCTACGACTTCTTGGCTTTCATACGATTTCCCACCTTAAAATGCTAAACAACCAAGTTCAATTTTGTTCATTCCGAGCTCAATAAGCCTACAGAAGAAATGATAAACTTAATTAAGGTAATAAAATGAATTATATTCTCATTCTAATTACCCCATTTCATAACTTCAAGCTTTTTATATCGATTCCACTATTCTTATGCCCAAGTTGAATCCTTAATATTCCAACTTGCTCATTACAATATTTCTTGTTTGAACTTCAAATTTTAAAACTAGATCGAGAAGAACTACCACTTATAACATCCAAACAACCATTTTCTATCCCTTAAGATATCCCATATATTAGGATATGGGATAGGAATCCCGTCAAAACACATTTCACTTTATTCCTTGCCCCTAAATTATCTCATTACATACCGCTGACTCATTTAATTTCCACCTCTTATTTCCTTCTAAGATTTTTTCTCTTGAATTTTTCATACTGCTTACATTTCCATTCTTAAAGATTGCTTTAATTATCACGTTCCTCATTGCCTTTCTATGAGACTATCGCTATTACTCTTATTCCCTTCTATATTGTCCCTCTTTCTAGTCTAAATTCTTTTCAAGATTGCTATTTCTACTTTCTTTAAAATAAACTATTATAATCCTGGTCATTAACCTCTTGATGTTATATATTCTTTAAATAAAAAAGTAATTTCAGTTTGTTAGATATTTATAATTAAAATTTTATAATCCTTTTTTCTCCTTGGCGTTTCTAATTCCATTGATGCTGCTGATTACTCTTTACTAGTTCTGCAATCCCACTGTTTTGGGTTGGCTGATTCCAATTTTATCATTATAATTATGATTTTATAATTATAAAAAATTTATCTTGCTCCCAATAATCCTTGTTAGGCCGTTTATGTTTCATCCTCGACCTGCTTTATATCTCAATTTCACTATTAATTTTTCTGAAGCCTGTTCTTAGGTTTTTCGTCGTCAGAGCCGTATATGCCGGACAGAGTTGTAGTAAAAAGTAATAACTTAATGATTCCATACACTTTCGGTGCAAAAAAGTATTGAAAAGGTCTTTTATGGACCATAGAATCTAAAAAAAGTACCCAAGTACGTCATAAATATATTAGTATTTTGACAGTAACACTGTAGTAAATATTTGTATCCCAAAAACTCGATAAGAGTTTGTGCAAAGATAAAGAAGGTCAAATTGAAGTATCCAAAATTACGCCAATACCAGTTATCATCTTCCAATAACAATAACAGGGCAGGATATTAGTTACATAAATTCGTTATATAAAAAGGATTAGACAACCATATACCAAAAAGGATTATGTTTCTATGCAACTGCTCCTATAAGTATAAAAGATCATGGAAGAAATTGAAAATATAAACAAACATTATGACCATAATGAAATTTCGGCTGAATCCCATGTTAAAACCCTAAGTGAGTAATTTTTGAGTTTATAATTTCATTTTTTAATAAATATTAATACCTACTGCAGACTTAAAACATTAAAGATTTTAAATCACGCGTCGATAGATAGCAAAATTCTGGTTCGGAAAATTACAGTTTTGAAGTTACGTTCTTCAATGGGTTTAAGTAACCTCTTGAATCATAAATGACTTAAGAAATTAAATAAACCTTCATATCATATTAAAAAAAAAACATTAAAAAATTAAAACGAAAAACATTTATGTTTCTCTATTTTATTTTTTAAATTTTCAGCTTTTAATTGAATGTGATTTTTATTATGTTTTATTTATTTTTTTTCATAATAATTTAATTTATTGAAACAATATATATAACACTAGTGACTACGGTGTGTCGTGTTATAAAATAAAATATAAACATCTGTAATTTAAACATATAAAAAAATATGTTGTATAGTATTTTTATACGCTATTTAAAAATCAGATTTATGCTAGCACAGTTTTGGTACCTTTCTAGTAAATTTAAAACTCTTATTAAACAAATAGAATGCTACTCTGACAAATTATATTTTTAAGGCCTATATTTAGTAATGCCTGTATGATAATCCTGTTATTAACTAAACAATAAGTTGAGAGATTTATAGACTTGTTACTAAATTTACTCATAACAAGCAGATTATATTTCATAAAACACTAGAAATTAGAGGAGGTTTGTTAATCGAAACTTAAATTATTCACAATTTTACGATGCTGTCGTTTAATGATAGCTTCTCATGAAATCACTGGGCGATTCAATATTGAAAAAGGTTTAAAGTGTTATGGTGTTTTTTTTTTTTTACTTACAGCAATTTGAGTTTTCTTTAAAAAAAAAAAAAAAAAAACTGGAATGAGATAATTTTTTTTCTATATATATGTATGACTGAATGCAAAACCTCAAATTTTAGAGGAATAAAAATTATTTCTTGGCCATTTACGAAGCCTCGAATTTTACAATGCATTCCTAGTACATAAGCACATAGATCCAACCCCTGCGTTTTACTAAACGTGTGTCTGTATGAAGTTTTAATATTTTTTTTTTTTTGTGAATGTTTAAAAAAAATAAGTCATTTTTGTCCTATTGTATGCAAAATGACCAACGTTTTGGTCTGGATATCTGCTGTCACGTGATTTATTATTTTTGAAATTATACCTTCATTGAGGACATAAATACTATCAACATTATGATGTTATGGATACATTAATGTTGATGGAATGATCAATCATTCCAGTAGGATGAAAATTTCTCTTCATCGGTTTTAAGGAAGTCCTTTCAATGCCTAATTTGTTTCATACGATAAGGGATTCTTTCCGAATCATATTCTATGCTAGATTAAATTTAGTTTGGTTTTATTTAAAGGCGTAAAACCTTTTAGCCATCAACGCTAAATATATTTAGTTCTTTTGTATTCAATATATGTATTAAGTGAAAACTACGAGCTCATAACAGACTAATACTTTATTACTACATCAGTACCACTCTGAGGATAGGTCACACGAGGCTCACCCACTCTTATCTTATTTCAAAATAAGAACACCTCCGAACTGCCAGTATTGCAACAACAATTTGACAATAAGCTATATTTTCCAACAATGTCCATATTTCACACCACACCTTAATAGCTTAGGACTAAACCTAGATATTTCAAAAACCCTCGAAAACAATGATAAAACAATAGAATTAGTGTTTCAGTTTTTAAAATCAAAACATTTACTGACAAAAATACAACATTGAACAGAAGAAAAAAAAATGAAATAAATAAATAAAATAATAAATAATAAAAAAAAATAAATAAAATTAAACAAATATTAGTAAAATTAAATAAAATATAAATGGGGTTGATGACCAATGGAGTTTGGTTTTCAGCCTAAACAAGGCATAAAATGGTTATAAAAAAACTATTTAATGTTAATACAACTAGGTTAACATTAGATAGTTATTTTTTTACTGTTTTGTATTTGGTTAACATTAAATAGTTTTTTCAATTTCTTGAGACTGGTATTTATTTTTTAAATAAATCAAATGGTATCCATGTTAAGTCATAACACTCTTTATTATATCAATAGTCCAACGTTTCGGCCAATTCTGCCATCCTCAAGGACAATCTAACAATTAACAGCTTATTATACATTCATTTGTAACAATTTAAACAACATTATTAATAATTTAACATAATTTAAACATTAATTTATACCCCACATTCAAATTTAAGTTTAGAGTTTACATTGTCCTTGAGGATGGCTGAATTGGCCGAAACGTTGACAGTTGATATCATAAAGAGTTTGAGACTTGAGATGGATACCGTTTGATTTATTAAAAAAAAAAATAGCTGTTTTTACTATTTTGTACCTTGTTAACATTATACTATCTTCCTACAATCTACTTCATTCGGTCATCATTTTCCAATTTATGAATAATTATTTTGTCTACTGTAGCCTACTATTTATTTTATTTGTTCAACTATTGAACCCTTTAAATTATTTTGGTTGATATCAGTTCATCAATTGTTGAAGGTAGAGAAGATTTAAATATATTTGTTTTTTTTTCTGAAAATATTACTTATTTAGAATTGGATTATCTTCTCTGTCAGTCTTCGCAATTTGTTCTTAAGCACGTCTGATTCAATATGTATAATTAATAAATCGCGGTGATGAAGTTTTACACTATTAAAAAATAATGAACGTACGAACCTCATCGTCAAAAAACATTTTCGTTGTGTGTTACAAACAGTCTAGTTATTCTTAATAATTCTTGGCGGGAGTTTAGGCAGTTGACCAACACTGTCGTCTCACCTGGCAATCAGTGTTATGAAGGTGATACTTTTACAAAAGTTGTTAATTAGTCATAAATATCCATAACTCCAATGCTATTGTTATAATTGTTTAAAGAATAGAAACTTTAATGAACTGCTCAAAATGCCTTCTGGTAATTGCGTAAGAAGCTACTACTCTAAGGGGTATTCATTTAGTTAATTTATTGATTTGGGAATTAGTTTACCTCTTCAACTACCAAAAACACTAAGGATACAAATAGGTAGCTAAGGAGGTCATAAACAAACAGGAGTACGACAAAAATCAGGAAACGAGTAAGTGACGGATAGCCCATATAGGAAATTCGGATAACCACCTACGGGCACTACACCTCTAAGGGTGTCCTGAGAAAAATAATTTGAAGAAATTTTAATTTTAATTTGCTTTCCAAAGATATAAGTCTTATCTTAAGGGATAAACAAGATCGTAAGGAACATCATTATTTTGCCTCTGACCTAAAACCCAAATAAACTGACTAACACAAACAACTGTCGTGACAATACCGGCTTTATTTGGCAATGTTCCAATATAATTTCAGAATGCATTCTAAATTAGCTCAAACTACGAGCACTTTCTTGCTTTCACTATTTAGTTTGGCAGAACTGAATACTTTCTTTTTGATTCGCATTTACTCTAATAGAATGATTTATTCGGAATTTACCATGATTTTCTTGTTTAATTATAATTGGATATTCGCGGATTTATAAATAAATATGAAAATTAAAAAATAAATCTGTTGTATGAGGATCTTACATAGGCCCCTTCCAATAAAACTCTAGGATCTGAGATAATTTGGACAATATTAAAGGATTCTGTGGGTTATTAGGAACAATATTAAAGGATCTTGTGGGTTAAATGGATTTCTTGAGGCAGCGGTGATTTTTGGGATTAATTTCATTCCTCTTATTTTAGCACTTCGGAGGTTTTGATGTGTTGAAAATATGCAATAAATGGGTCATTATTCAAGAGTAACGTATACCACCGGTGTTAATGTAGGATAGTGGTAAAAACAATTGCGAAGTCAGATATTTTGAATCATGTGTAAAATGGGACAGTGACTGAATATTCCATCAATATGTTTTTGACAAGAAAAAGTTTTTCTATGCAAGAAAGTGAAGACAAATTTGGTTGATAATACAAGAGATTTTTATTTAAATATAAATGAAATATTCATCACACGTTTAAATATATAATTTCCTTAGTATAATGGAATATAGAATATGTTATGATTAGTTTGGATAATCTTGGTGTTTTCCCTACTCATATTTTGATGTGTCGTACAACACTGATCATAATTTTAATTAAATGTTTAATATTGCTAAAAATGAGCTATCTTCCCGACTTCAAAACAGTTCATTCTCTCTAATAATTTCAGCATTGCCAAGTCAAATAACATCATTTCAAAAAACAGAATGCATTAAAAACTGATAATATGATTTATTATAATTGCCATTTATATAAATTTCATTAGTGAAGAAGAGGAAAGGTTTGGAGATTTCTAGAACAGAAAATTAGAACTCGGCAGTAAGAATAATCAGGATTTGATGAAAAAAAATTATCCTGCAAACAATCAAATTATGTCGGATTGAAGATTCAAGATAGCAGGATGATTTTGCTATTGGGAACACTGATGTAATATCACGTGTTATTGGTCTCATAGACAACAGACTGTAGCAATTTTTTTGCACATCTTATGTAACAAATCAGATTCACTAATGAAATAAAATGATTTCATCTTCATTTAAGAAGAAAAGTTTCTCTTTCTCCTAGTCTTATGAATATTTTTTACTTTCTGGTTTTACTTTTAATATAATACTAAATGGCGTACTTAAATTTGAACAAATTCATTGCAAATTTTTAAAAACCTGTAACTACTCTTAGTGAGTTACGAATTTCCACCTTTCTTTTCCCTTCCTGATCATCACTTTTTTATTGAGCAAGAGAATCATATTGGTATTACGTTCGAGTTAGCTACTTTTGATCGAATTAATGACTCATGATATGATGCTTTTTTTCTGATTCTAATCTAAATTATAGAATTAAGGAGTATTTGGAGCTCCACTAAACCATCGAATTCCTCCCGAATCCAATCCTTACAGTCCAAAATCCTTAATAATCCTTACTTTGTCACAAATCAAGGCATCCATCAGGACCTCAATGTCCTTCCATAATAAACTTCCCAACCACCCAAACCCACTTGATTCTAACCTGGCTTCTCCTTCATTACCTAATAATCCTCCTAGGCATCTAAAAAGAAGAAGCCCTGATCTTCTTGTCTAAAAATGTCATTGGAGTTCTATCAGTGGGTAGATTCTCCACATGTCTGTATCATGTCACTATACCACCTACAGGATATTTACTTGTATATATTTTTATTCATTTGTAAATAACAATAAATATATTATTAAAAAAATTATAGAATGAGCATTTTTTCTCATCAGTAAGTTAGTAGTATTGGACCGAGATGGCTAAGCAGGGCGAGTAATAATCATTTATTAGACAAATAAGGTTATTACTGATATATAGTCATCACATTATTATTATTATTTAGGAATTTTCCTTATTCTCGGTTGTCACCTGAAGTAGCACTTATCAAGACCTAGGTCCAAGGGTGAGGCTAGCAAAAATTAATCTTTAATATTAATGAATTTTCTGTGTATGCTCGCAGTTCCGAGCAACACTGCTTTGTGCATTAGTTCCATTAGTTATTATTATTATTTATATTGCTCAAAAATTAGTCTCGTTTCCCAGTGGCTTAAAGAGAAACGCGAGTTAGAAAATACGTCTTAGATTTGCTTAAAGAGTTCAGCGACCTTTGGCAGAGTTCCATTTTCGTGCGAGGTTGTGGGTGGTTGCAAGTCCTCTTGCTAATCCTAGTTACTAAATATAACCAACTCCGGTCAAGGTCAATTCATTATTTAAGTGAAGTTTCGCTTCCTCACTACCAGCCTAGGAAAGTTTCGTATGCAGACAGAACGTAAGTAAGAGAAATAAATTATGCGCTCAGAACCAAAACATTATACTTGTATTTTACGTTTTAGATATTAACAGAGATTTGGTTCCTTTTCTGTCTTCAACCATATTTTCGTTCAGGCCTGATCGATCGAACTTTTGATTCTGTCGACTATTTTCCCTTATGCAAGTATAACATATATGTACTTTCTTCGGCATACCTACAAGAAAAAGGCTTGTCCGATGTAATCCAAATTTCGAGAAAATGTGGAGATTAGTGTGTAAATGGTCTAGTATATAGTTTAGCTAATGCACTTTTACATGTTTGGGCGTTAAATGTTTTCACTTTTTTCAAAATATTTCGACGTAATATTAGCATAAAGAAAACCTAGGAGATATGTTTCATTCGTTAAATATGCTATGGGGCCGGCCATAGCTCAGTGGTTAAAACTCGGTCTCACCAATTTGATATCTATTGGCGGTGCCGGTTCGAATCCGGCCTGGAACAATGACTTTTTTCATTGAGTGGAGGTCCCGCAATGAAGAACTTTGACGCCCAACCATGGTTAGGCATTATAGGACTCCAATGGGAGTCTTGGCCGAAAAAAAAAAATATGCTATAATTATAGTTTGATAAAAGTATGCTTTTGGTATCGCTATGGCATGTGAAGGAGTCAACTGAACAATGCTAGCTACAATAATAGCTAAAATTAGTCGACTATTTTCCTCCTTTAGAATAAAGGATCACCAGACAGCATCGGGTAGCATAAATTCCGTTATTCTTGTCTTCATCAGGATGTTAAATTACAAGTTGTTCTTATAGTGACAACTGATAGAGTTCAGCCTGGACGAAATGATACACGTGTAATACCACATAGTATTTCGAAAAAGCAATAACTAAAACCAAAGAAAGCGAGGGAAGAAAACAGTAGCGAATCTACCGAGTTAAGCTAACACAATATTTCACAATTGATTTTAAGTAAAGCTTTGAGAATCTGAGAGCTAGGCAGGCTGCGTAGAGGGTCCCAGTCTGCTTGTTGCAGAAGATTGTTGGTTCGATTCCTACCTGGTTCAGCAAATATTCATTTCAAGGAGACTGTGATATGATAAATGGACTTGGCACTCCCACTCTATAGCTATTTATAGGTTCTCAATGGAGAACGAGCCATAAATAAAGTATTTTTTTTTTTAAAAAGTTAGTGTGTGAAGAAGTTGAGGTGAAAATACACTTCCTATATAATATTATCAATATTCTAGATTTCCTTGTACAACTTTTCAGGATGTTTTCCTGTATTATAGTGCTATTATTCCGTGTAGCCTTATAATAAAAAATAAAAAATAAATCTTATAAAATTATATATGCACACAAATTGGTTATTTACAAAATTGTATATTGTTATAATATCTTGGTTAAAACTGTATTGAACTTATAAGTTTGTCTGCTGAATTTTTTGTACTTTGTTTTCTTCTCCTGAAAAATCAAGAATATTGACTTGATCTTTGAATTACTTATCAGTTCAGACATATCCATTTTCTTTTCGAAATTAGGTCTTTTAGTCATGACTAAAAAGTTTTATACATCACTGTTTAAACAATGTCATTCATAAATATCAATGAACTGTATCATTCATGAGTATTGTAATGTCCAAGCATTATGGGCAGTCTTTTACGTCATATAAGTCCACGTCTAATATCTTGATAAATCTAGAAGAATGTTGATTCTGATAAACAGGAATGTTATAAATTGGAATGTTTTCAAGGAACGTTATCAAACGTGGTATTCTTTTCAGACGGTGGAGCTTATGGGCATCTCCGGTATGACCTCGTTCTCATTCCTCGTCGGCGAGTTATCAGGGGTGTTAGAGGGAGATTCAGGAAGCGATAAAGGCTGTGAAAAGTATCACTTAAGAAACGGTTTAAGCCTCAACCTTACGATTTAGTTTTAAATCTAGCTAAACCATTTTATTTGTATGTTAGGTTTAATAGCATGAATTTGCAGTTTTGGGAGCGATATTAGTAGAATAGGATCTGATACAACGAATTAATACTTCAATTAATAATTAATAATTCAATTAATACTTTTCACTTAAGTAGGAATTAAAG
Source organism: Halyomorpha halys (assembly GCF_000696795.3). Classification (NCBI taxonomy): domain Eukaryota; kingdom Metazoa; phylum Arthropoda; class Insecta; order Hemiptera; family Pentatomidae; genus Halyomorpha; species Halyomorpha halys. Next base: position 215,215 of record NW_027111602.1, read on the forward strand.
TGAAAGTGCCTACCAATCCTTCGACACGATTAATGCGTAACAGAGAAAAAGCTCGGCTTCTGAGAAAGTCTCTCTAGTATTGATTAACTGAATTTTCATGTTTATTTAATTTAAAAAATCATTTTTTTAGCTCATTCTTTTCAATAAAAGTTTAAATTCAATTAAGCACTCCTTCTTTTAAGGCAATTAATAAATAATAATATTTTTATTACTTTTCTTCTATCAATTAGGTTTTAACAAGTGAAGCCTTTGAGGGAGAATTAATCCTACTGAATTAAAAATTATAAGTAATTATCATATATGAGGATAACCTTTATATCTCCAAATAGAACTAAGAAAAACGTCTTTATAAATAAAAACACGATTTAATCGTCATAAATACAATTTTCTTTTTTTTTTATTCCCTTCCCGTATATTTCTGACATACAAAGTAACCAAACTATTTTAACCATGGCTGGAGAGTCAAGTTTATATTTTACGAAAGTCTACCTCCAGGCCGGATTTGAACTGGCGCCACTGCAGTCACGAGGCAGAAAATGTTGACGCCTTAACTCCCTCGGTTACAAAAGCCCCCTCCACAATTTTCAGTTAACGCTGTACTTATCCGTTTTTAACTCTATCTAAAATGTTGAAATAATTATACATTAGCTAAGCCTCTTATTAAATTAATTTGATAAAGAGTTGCCTTGGGGTAACCCATCCTACAGCATTTGTTCATAAATTCCATTTATTAAACCTTGTTAAAAGAAAAGTAGTTTAAATAAAAAATATATATGTAAACTAAGCATTTAAATATATATCATTTTAAACTATACGAATACTTGCATAAGATAATAATAATTATTATATCAAACCAACAGAATAAGTAATTACCGTTCAACAGCCATGCAACTATTGGAGTGTTTTTGGATGTCGCCCAAGCATTCAACAGTGTCTGGCACAGAGAGCTTCTCATCGAGAAGAAAACTGAACTGATACCTGATTCTTCATTCTTTTCTCTCAGAGAAATCGTTCACAATTCAGTCGATTTTAGCCTGTTTACATCAGGGTCAGAGAAGGTTGATTATCCACTACGGTACTTAATAAACACACATGAAATTCCTCAAAACAACTACACCCATGGGCAGACGACACGATTATCATTTCTTGATCCAAAAAACTCAACACAGGGGCATTATTTAAAAAAGTGCACGATTGGAGGAAACTTTGGAAGACTCAAAAATCAATTAAACCAATCAAAAATTCCCAGAACATTCTTTTTACTCATAGATTAGAAAAATGCCCTTACATTTGCCAAAACAACACACCGATATCAGAAGCGAAAAGAATAAATACCAAGGGCTAAACCTCCATAGTGTTTACCTAAAAAATAAAAAAAAATAAAATAAATATTTCATTATAAAATTTAAGACACAAATTCTTAGACTCACTATTTTGACGACATTCAAAATTAAAAGTGAGACATAAATTAAATATAGACCATTATCTACTGCGACCTTCTTAAACTTTTGCTCTATAAGTATAAATGATACATTTACAACACTATACACAATGAATGGGTCCTACCATTGACGATTTATGAATATTACTGTATAATAATAGTTAACCATGAGCATAAAGGAGAAAATCATGAAGTTGGAAAGGCTAAGCTTCGCAACAGGCAATATTTACAATGAAAAGAATCTTTCGTCTAACGCAAAAATAAGAGATTACTAGGAAGACTACAGGTTAAGATCCAACCAGGAAATCTACAGGGAGATAAATGACCTGGAAACCAAAATAAGAATCAGAAGACACATTCTACGGGCACTTGATGAGAATGGACCAAAGCAGACTAAACAAAAAACTCTTTGACAGAATCAGTGAATATTATAGCGTAGGAGGATAAGTGAAGCAAATGAGAGAGGAAACAAAGAAATTGAAAATAACAGACAAGGACTGCCTAGATAGAAAACAGTAAGGAAAAAAATTGAAATAAATAATGTTCTTTCAGCAAATAAAGAAAAACGGAAGGATTCTGCGTAGCCCGAAGAGAGGAAGCAATGGCTCGCAGAAATGATGTGAAGATACAGGAAGAGATGAAGTGAGAATGAAAAATTAATTATATTCGCGTGGTCTTTAAAGGGCGTTCCTTAAAAAAACAAAATAGTTAACCATATTATTGATAAAGGAGATTGTCATTGTTTCTTAAGGCTTAAGGCTGATATAGATTAGGTAAATGGCAGAAGTAATATGACAATTTATAAATAATTAAAGTATCAACGGAGATTTAATTTATAAAAATGTATTATATCATGATAAATGAGTTTCATTATAGACCCTAACAGGTGTCTCTAGGGTTTGTGGACGTTGCTTTAAGGGTTCCTAATTAGAAAAATCTTTTATTAAATGCTCCTATATCCTATATTACAAGTATTTTCATTGGTATGGAAAATACCAGAAAACAACTGAAAAGGTTTTCAGATATGGGTTTAGTTTCTCCATTACTATTTTCTTCATGAATTCTATCAATTTTTTCCCCTATCTTCTTTTCCTAATTATTAAGATTGTTCAATCTTCTACTTTTGACTGTCAAACCTTGTCGTAAGAACAAACGTATTATTCTAGCCCATACGCGAATCGTTGTTGTAGGTAATTGATAAGTGTGGCATTATAACTTGATAAAAAAAAATTATGATATCTATTTTAAATGTCTAAGTAAACCCATTATTTTTTTTAATGAAGTAAACGTTGAAAGAAGAACACATGAGCTTATTCCCCTTTTACAACTCCTGCTGAGGAGGAAATGACGTATTCACTATCGGTTTCCTTTCAGTAGTGCCAAAACTATTCGCATTAGTGGTTATAAAAATAGCATATTGTGACTTAGTGAGTGTTATTATTTTTACAATAATACAAAATGATTTCATTAAAACAATATACCCGGTGTTCTCAAACTGTGTAAGGAAGGCCTATCGTGTGCAAAAGAAAACAGTTCCGTAAGTCTCTAAATTTCTTTTTTTTTTATTATTTATTTAATGTAATTTACAACTGTTCAAAATAATACAATAGGTAAATATGTTGTATGTTTCATATACACTTGAAAATCTTGGGAAGGAACCACCCATTGGTGGTACTTCAAACATTAATTTAAATTAGAAGGTCCCGTGGCCATCTTCTTTTCAGACGCCTCGGAGGATTATCAGGGATAGTTAAAGATGAAAGATTAAGAATTAATGGGTTAGGATGGTTAAGGAGTTTGGAATGAAAAGACGCAGTCTCTAAAATTAAATTCTGTACATACAAAGATTCGTATATACTGTTAACAACAACAAAAATCCGACTAATCTCTTTATTCAGGCTGAATATACTTTTCGGGGGTTGTGTAATTCTACAAATAAATAAGATTACTTATTGCAACTCATTGGTAGTTCCAAAAGATTCATTAAATGACTAATCTAAGTAATCATAACTTAGGTTGTGAAGTTTACTTTACTCTGTTATGTTACCTCGTTTTTCAATCCAACGCTAATATAAAAAATTGCTGAAATTTTATGAAATATATTTTTCTCGATTTGATTGATAAAAACTCTTGTTCTACTGTTTTTTGACCTAGCATCACTAAACAAAGTTTTATTGAAATCGGTGACTCCACGTCCGTATCTTTCTCTTGTAATTAAAATCAGTAGTATGCTGGAATCCCCCTTTTAGTCCTAAACTCGATGATACGTTAATTTTTAATTTGGTTTTCTACTGTTCAAAACTCCGACTACAGATTATTCAGTCTAAATGTAGGTTTCGGGGAGAGTGAACGTCGGCATTGATATGGATGCCCAAAAAACCTTCATCCAACGCTAATATAAAAAATTGTTGAAATTTTATGAAATATATTTTTCTCGATTTGATTGACAAAAACTCTTGTTCTACTGTTTTTTGACCTAGCATCACTAAACAAAGTTTTATTGAAATCAGTGACTCCACGTCCGTATCTTTCTCTTGAAATTAAAATCAGTAGTATGCTGGAATCCCCCTTTAGTCCTAAACTCGATGATACGTTAATTTTTAATTTGGTTTTCTACTGTTCAAAACTCCGACTACAGATTATTCAGTCTAAATGTAGGTTTCGGGGAGAGTGAACGTCGGCATTGATATGGATGCCCAAAAAACCTTCATTAATAGTACAAGAGCAGGGAAGAAAAAAAGGCAGTTATTTCACCACAATTTTTTATTACTTTAATGAAAACTATGTATAATTACTGGTCAAAACTGATGAGTCTGCCAAGTATAGGTATTAGGAAGGAAAAATGGCGGCTGTTTCAAAACCTTAAAAAAGATTAATTTTTCATTCGGAGCTCTATATTTTAAAAACTGCCAATAACACTAGAAAATCTAAGAGAACATTATTTAAAGAAGAGTAAATTGGCTGAAATATGAGCCCTAATTGAGCTATTTACCCTCAATAGTTCTCGAGATATAGCTGTTTAAAAAGTTAATTTATTTTGAGAAATCTATATCTCAGGAACTATGTGACGTATCGATGTCTATTCAAGCACTCAAATTAAAGCTAGATAGTAGTTTTCATGATATTTGCTAAAATAAATTGATTTATAGTCGTTGAGACGATAAGTTTGATTTATGAAAAACTTTATTTCAGAAATCATAGGACGTATTTTTATATTTTAGCAAATATCACGTACGCTACTACATACTAAGCTACTTTGTAGCCCACTAAATTAGCTTTAATTTGAGTGACTCCTGTATGTCAAATGGATTTTGAGAAATACATTTTTCAAAATAAATTCACTAACTACGTCCACAGAAATGATCTTCAGTGCATAGGACAGCCTGTAAGAAAATCGTCACGTCTTAGAACGGTAATATAATAAATAATAATTTGAGAACACTGCATTTTAACGTGATAGCAATTCTATCATCACCGATATCAAAATTACTCAAATGGTGTCCACTTCACACGTGCCTTTACAATGATTTTTGTCCGGTCAGTTTGATAATGGTAAAAGTTATGTCATCCCTTTACAATTTTAGGCAAATGAAAGGAAAACACTAATTATTGGCATTTAAGCCAATAAAAAATCAAATATTTATTAATGAATTTTGTTTACTTATCTATTTTTCATCACTTTCTATTATTGTGTAATTTTTGTTCATTTCGCTTAGAAAATAACATAATAATCCATAGGCGTTAATTTTCTAAAATCATGGGCTTTACAATTTCATAATAATTATAATGTCATATATTATAAATTTACATTACTACTCTAATTCCTGGAATTATTTTTTTAATCTATAGAAATATTTTTTTTCTATTTCCTTTTGGTTGTTTAGTTTGTATTTATTTATTTTTATTAATAATGTCTATGATCAATGATTAATTCTTTTAAATAAATCATATTAAAGGGACTTTAGAAGTAGTTATTTTGGTAATTCGGCATTTAAGTCCTGTCAGAATGTTTTATTCAGGATGACCTTGCAGATTTCAAAGACCATTTAGTTTTTCGATTATATGATTGGTTTGAACAAAGTCGTAAGTGTTTTTTCCCAAAAACTTTTCTGTTACATTCCAGGCATGTTACAGCAACTTTACACCGTTTTCAAACAGGTTACTACGTGAAACTTTCCAAAAACATATCGCGTAAACTTGGTTATTTGAACTTAGAGGTCCCTAAAATGTGTATTTTAGTTAAAAAATATTCGGAATTATTCACGAATACAATATTATAGACACACACACACATGATATATAAAACCCACCTATACAAACGTTCTCCTTAATATTTGATATTAATGATAATATTTTGTGAGCGGCCGTAGATAGACACCCTATAGACATTCATTGACCGGACAAATAAAGTAAGGATCAAATGTATTCTGTTGGATTTGGCTTGGCGCCATCCCTACCGATGCTTGGAATCCCTTCAACAATAGATCAGTTATTTGATATTTATCAAGAAGGTCTTGAAAAAAAAAAAAATGAAAACAGGAAACTGAAATATTCGTGATTCCAAATTTCATGGAAGTAATCATAAGAATTTTGACGTATATGTACCTCATACATTTCAATTTTTATTTCCTAATAATTCTCAAAAAAGATCACTTGTTGCATCGCATGAATAGTCCACAACATTCATCAATCGTCAAGTAATCGTATACTTTACTGTGATGACGTTTAATGATTAAATCGTTAATATTTCGGTTCTATATTGTAATTTTTACTTTTTCGAAGTCGATTTTTTTTTTATTATTTAAATTTTGTAAACAACATATTATTATTTTTTTTTAAATAAATAAATTTTAGGTTAACAATATTAGATTAAACTGTATTTTCTTTGTTACAGGTATGACCTTCCAGTGAGTTTGTTGATTGATGAAGGTACTGTTGACTCAGCATTTTTCACAAATATTTACTAATTGTGGTCCTTAGTCGCCTCTTAAACATCGCTAAACTTACTCATTAAATTGACTGCAAAGTAATATGTCATAAGTAACCTTTTATAATTCTACCTTTCTGACGTACTGTGAATGATAGGAACTGTTTATATTACTCTAAAATTACTAGTCACTGATTAATAAATAATAATCCTAAAATTTACTATATAATTTTCAGTTTCTGTAATAAACTTTAGAAATGCATGTAGGAAATGTACATCAGACAATTTCATCAAACATTTTGCCATCTTCATCATAATGTAATTATCATAATCACGATCAAGTACATGATATTTTATGTACGTTGAGATAGATATTCTTCTTTTTCCAACTCCTACGTTCCATTGATGTTGGAGTTGTAATCCTAGTCCACCTGACCCACCGATATCATTCCTTTGCTTGTTAGTATTGCTCATCTTAAGAGCACTGACTGCTGCACTCTCTTACTAAAATAAGATGAATTCTGAATATAAGCATTATTGATTGGTTAACCATTATTTTAATTTCGTTAAGAAAAAAAATTGATTAAATCTAAAGCATTTTTCATTACCATCATATTATTGAACTAGATTTTACCAACAGGCAGACAATAATACATTTATGTTTATTAAGTAGCTAAAAAAAATCTTTATTTATTAAACCTATGTTGTGAACATCTTTTTTCAATTGATGTAACATAAAAGTGAACTTGATGGTTTAAAAAAAATTTACATGATATTTTTAGAAGTTAAACCATTTTTGTGAGCTGTAAAAGGCCATATTCAATTTTTTTTTCAAGTCGATCTCAATTACTTTTCTTTTAATTGGCATTGATTATTAGCTATAAAGTGTATTTCACTAATATTTTATAATCACGATGTTCCACTTTAGCATTATATTGTTTTGATAGAAACATATGTATATTTTAATCTTATTTTATCTAATTATGATATTACTTTAAAATTTCATTATCGGCAATATTAAGAAATAGCAGATTACAATTGAATACTACTATACGAGAACTTAAAAAAAAGACATAGTTTTTTAATCCAATGCTAATATGAAAAATTGCTGAAATTATATGAAAACTATATTTTTCTCGGTTTGATTGATAAGAACCCTCGGGTTTACTGTTTTTTTACCTAGCATCACTAAAATAAGTTTTATTTAAATGGGTGACTCCTGATCATAATTGAAAATATGATGGTCAATCGAAAATAAATTGTAGTATTAATAAATCATTTTGGCTTTCTCCCAATTTAAAAAAAAAATAAAGAAAAGAAAAGAGTGTCTTAATATATTGTAACGAAGTTATCTTCTTGGGGAGAGAAACGATAGATTACCGATCGATTTGATCGGTCCATTCATTAACGATGTTTTTCTTTAGATGAAAGTGAAATAAAAAAATACTTGTAAATAATGTGGAATGCCGTAAATATTTTGGTCCTTTTGTAATATAATAAAATTGTTTTTGTTCTTTGCGGTTTGTTTCTTGTCCCAGGTATCACGGAACAATATATTTTTATAAAACAATTACTTAAATTATTAAAATTAAACGATTTGAGACACACTAGTTTTTTTACAAACCATAGTAACTATAAAAAAAAATAGTTCTTTCTTATTTATTAATTTCTTCATAAATTTAAAATATTTGCTGCCTCCAAAAAAATGTTACTCCTACATCCCAGAAATAGGATGTAACTACCTGAAATTGTTCACCTCTATTTGGTTATCGGATCTTAGGGGTCCCTGAAATGTGTATTGCAGTTGAAAATTATTCGGAATCAGTGCCTTTTTTAGTGTACAACGACGATGATACGTGGTATATCTTATAAATCGGATATCGGATACCATACGTATCGAGAAGTATTAATCGAATAATACGAAGTCATGGCATATTTCCGTCGAGAGAAAATTTGGTCTATGTTGTTCTATTATCATCACAATTCAATATAATTAAAGAGTGGTTATTTCTAAAAGGGTTAAATATCTTAGAACTTCAAATCTGGTTTATATCACTTTTGCATATGCAATTTCACAAATAGTATGAACATCAATATCGTCCAGTACTAAAAATGCTCATAGCATCATATATATTCTAAAGTTATATATTTCAAGTTTTCTATATATTGTATTAGATTGTTTATCAGAGAGTTCCTACCCCTAAGTTTTGTATATGAACCTTTATGACGAACTATTTTGTAAAATGTATAAAAAAATCCCTAAAAACTGTTCTAACCAATATTTCTTCTACCGTTTAAGCCCAGAAAACGTCAATCAATGTATTTTTCCAACCTTCATGCCTTGTTAGATTGCTTGAAAAAACTTTTCACACGTTATTACTTCGTGAACAGTGCGTTCTGAAACGCTTTTAGTGAACTTCCTCTATTCGCACCTATATCACTCAGGTAAAACGGCATTGAAAAAAGTCTGACGTTTACTGTAGTGACGTCATTACTCAAGTATTTTGTCTTTTTCAATTTATGGGATTATGGTGAATATTTGAATAAATTCAATGTCAGTTGTAACTGTAAAATATCTTTTTTATTCTACTACTAGTGATTGTAGGATTAAATTACAACATGATGGTATTGATGTTTTCATAAATATTTTGAGCTATTTATTCTCATAAGAATTTTTAAAAACTAGCTTGTTAATTGATATTTAACAATTACATAAAGCATAGCTGTTAAATATAAATTATTTAGTGCGCTTACCTAATAATATGATTATTTTTTTTAAAAAAAAAAACAATTTTTTTTTTATTAGAGCACAATTAAAGCTAATGAATATGCTAACCACTCTAGCTTAATTTGAGTTCAGTTTGCTAAACGGATTAGCCATGACTGGACTATCATTACATTTTGGCTGACTTGGTCTAACTTAACTACAAGTTTTGTTTTTTTAAATTTATTTATTGATATTTACACCTGTACATAAAATACATCAAGTAAATTTGAGGAAATCATAATGGTATGGTACAAGCATGTAGAGAAACTACCTATTGGTAGCACTCTAAAAACATTTTTACAATATAAGGTCTCGAGGCCATCTTCTTTTCAGACGCCTCGGAAGATTGTCCGGAATAAAAGAGGAAGCAAGTTTAGAAACTAATGGGTTTGAGTGGTTAGGGAGTTTGTAATGGAAGGATTGATATCTGGTTCGGGCTAGATCGGTTACAAATGGAACATTAAGGTCTTTGAGGAAGATTTTATTTGTGACAAAGTTGGGAGCATTTAGGATTTTACGAAGGATTTTGGATTGTATGGATCATTTACGAGAGGAATTCGAAGGTTTAGTGGAGCCATAAAGCTCAACGCCGTATGTCCAGATAGGCCTTATAATTGTCATGTAAACCAGTCTTTTGTAATGAATTTGAAGTTTGGACCGCTGTGATAGTCGAAATCGACGTGCAGTTTCCTGTCTTTTCAGACTTGTGTGAGGATTCTAGGTTATTCGTTTGTCCAGATGTAGTCCAAGGTAGCGGATCTGTTCGACAGAGGTAAGGGCAACATTATTGAAGTATACTATAAGGGCAGTCAGCACGTTTAACTACAAGTTAAAATAAATTCTTTTCTTCATTGTTGGAGTATTTCGGAATATTCCCGTGAAACCCTTTTCAAGAAACTTTAATGCTTTCAAACCTTGTAGGTTTTTAGGATCGGGTTCAGCCCTCACTATTCAGTTCTATCCTTCTTGACAAACATGAAATGAATTATAAAAATGATGGTTGTATTGAGGAATAGACTGAAGAAGTTCTTGCAACTCCTTAAACATTTTTGTCTTTATTCTTATAGTTGTTGGTGAGAGCGTGGCTGTGAGTGCTCATAGTCTTCTTTTTTTGGCTTAGATCTTCCACTGTAGGCCTATAAAATCCAATAGTGGGAATTCCAAGGTTCTTCAAGGCCTCCGCGACGAAATCAATGTTATCTCACCCAGTTGGGATACGAATCCACAGCGTTCTGAAACAAAACTTTCCGTGGTCCATCGCCTAAGAAGATGAACTATTCGTTATAAATTACTGTTATCATAAATATTTTACAATTCACTACAACTTTCATCCTATCTTATTAATCTTATTATGTAATATGTATACATATTATATAATTTCTACTTTTTGTAAGCTGTTATTAAAAAATTATTATGGCTTCATCTGATTCTGTTAAGTTAAATTTTTATTGGAAATGTTGTTTTGTGGTACATCATTGACTGAGGAAAATTTAAATTTTGAAATAACAGGACAAATTTCAGAAATAAATCCTATTTAAATATTCTTAGATGATTATCTGAAGAAGCGCAGTTTCTTCACTTCCTAAAGCCTGAGTCATAGAAAGTCCTGATTTTGAGCTGTAAAAATTCACATCTACTTAGTGACATAACTAGCACGACTTGCATGAGTACCTTTAATTATGGTTTAAAAAAAAATGAGGAAAAAACCTTAAAATTAGGGAGTGAAGGGTAATTGATAAAGGGGAGGCAAATCTCTGAACGTACAGTTTTTATTTTATTTCTTCTTTACTGACTACTATAAATAATGAGGCATATTTTATAATGAAATATTCCCGTAATGACTAATTAAATCTATTAGTGAATTGAAAAAATCAGTGGTAGATCGATTTTTTTATTTATAGACATTTGGAACTGTATTTACATAAGTGTAGGTAGTAGGTGAGGTGTAGATAGTTGTCCGTAGATTAATAAGTGGAGAAGGTGGTCGGCAAATAAACAAAAAAATATGTATTCGTGCCGACGTTTCGACATGAATTTGAGGCCTTCATCGGGGAGCATAGGCAGAGATCCTGGCTAAACCACAGACAGTCTGGATACAGTTTAGACTATTACCCTTGATGAGGACCTCAAATTCAGGTCGAAACGTCAGCACGAATAGATATTTTTTTATTCATTTGCTGACCACACCCACCTACCATCTTCTCACAATGTATCTCATAAAAATACATCTCTTAAATCTGATGTAAGATCATAATGGTTTGATACAGGCATGTAGAGAAACTCCCTATTGGTAGCACTCTAATAATATTTTTACATTAGAATGGTCTTCGGAGGATTGTCAAGAATTGAAGAGGAAGCAAGGTTAGAAACTAGTATTTTTGGGTGGTTAGATAATTTACATGGAAGGATTGATATCTGGTTCGGTCTAGATCGGTTACATATGTAACATTATTATGATACATAAAATAACATTGTGGATTACTTTATTTGTGACATAGTAAAGAGCATTGAAAATATAATATGAATTTTTAAATAACCCACCTTGGAGGTCGGACATTTTAATAGCGTGAAAATACGATCTTTTTAATTTTTTATTGAGTACTAATAAATCTATTTTTGAGGTAAAATATAGCCTCTAGAATAGTTCTTGTTTCTTTTCAATGATTGGCGCTCACGTTAAAAGTTGAAAATGTACCACATTTATGATTTACAGATTTTCAGACCCTTATAAACATTTTAATGATATCTTATACACCACACAGAGCACATACCTAATAAATGGTCATGGTTTTAAATTAATTAGCATGATTGAGAAATTTTAATAACACAAATCCTTCTTTACGATGAATTGTTAAAGTGGTCGAGCCTTTAGACGTATCTTAGAAACGATTATACTCCACTCGAAATAATTCTTACGATCGAGTTTTGTGGAAAAACGCATTTTGTTCACTTATTTTTCTGGGTGTTCACAACTGGCGCTCAGAGGGTATAACTTTCCGATTTGAATGCATCCAAGATATTCTGTTGGCAACGTTGACGGTGAAAGTAGGCTGCCCGTGATGAAGTTTACACGCCGTATTGCCTATAGAAGAGTTGGTTTATGATTAAATATTCAATTGCTTGTCCTCAATGTGTGATGCTGTGTATGCTATTATGTGATGAAAGTGTCATTGGTTCCATGTAAATCAGTGTGAAGAAATAGGTGTAATGGATAAGGGACATATCTGAAATTGATGGTGGTAGTGAAAAATAAACAATTCCAGTTATTTTAAAAGACTAGGACATAAGTAGATTCACTATTTTTTTGCATCAATGAAGAATCATTATCAGTGTCATATTTAGTTTAATGCCCCATGGTGTCATTCTTTATAATATTTTTTACATTACATCTATTTTTTTTTCATTAAACCCCTACATTATACTAAAACGACGATTAACTACTTACAGATTACTTTACAAGCGCTTTATTTTTTTTTTTGAAAAATTATAATACTTTTTTATTTATTGATAGATATTACAATCTGCCACACAGTTGTGGGCAATAAGTAATAGTGATGTATGATCTCATACATAATAAAATAAATGAATAAGAAAAAACTCTCTTAAAATATATAAAAACAGAAGAATAAACAAAATGAACATAATCAAACTATCTGTATGAAAAATAAATAAATAAAATGAGATAGTCTCTAGACACATTTACACTCTAATATACAATTCACCCCACCAGAAACCTTTTCCTACCCAGAACTCTGACGTTTATTGTTTAAAAAATCTGGGAATATGAAATATGGTGACATTTAACATAAGTTTATTATTTTTTTTTTTAAGTACAAACCCCTTTTTCTTTTCTGCATTTTTCAATTACCTTGAAACATAGAGTTGTTATGCTGAAAAATGAAATGAAAAAATAGCCTTAATATCAACGTGTTATTTAGAGTTTTCATGTTTTAGCTGATAAATATTTTTTATTTTTTTTTTCATTTTTAAAAATGATTGAATTACACAACATGACTGCGTTATATGGTTCATTAGTATTTTTAAAATAGTATTTAGATAATTTTGTTTTTAATTGATAACAAATTCTAAAAAAGAAAGTTATGCGCAATTTTATTATAACATGTTATGCCTGATAAATGGGTATCAGCATAAGGTCATTCGTACTTTTAATTCGGTATATAAGTCGGACACAAATTAAAAGTATCGAATGACCTTACACTTCACTTCGAAAACGTCTCTCAAAGGCGATAAAAATATCTTAAAAAGTAAAATGTTGATTCATTTCAATAAAACCCTTCACGGCCATTGTGATGTTAGAATTACCTTAACGGGTTTACAACGAGTGCGCGCGTGGAAATATGATCCCAGATGCATTTTCATTATGTAATGTTGTGTCTCTATCTTCTTGTCCTTGGCTTTAGGACTAGTTACGATCCCGTTTATTTCAGATATTGAAATCATTGCACACGCAACTATCCATATAAATACATATTATAACGCACTGCTTGACTAAAATCAATTGGAGTCTGTTTAACAGATCAGATACAAAATTTCAATTTATTTATTGACGTGACAACGTCTTATAAATCATTTTGCGGGATGCCATGTTAGAAAAAGTGTCCCGTAACGGAAGTAGATTGTGGGAGAGGTAATTAGTAGTGTAGTAGTGGGGGTAAGAGGATTATAGATGCTGAGAGTCATGCAGGCAAAAGTGTCCCGTAACGGAGAAGGTAGTGGTGGGGATGGGTAAGAGTGAGGTGGTGGGGGTAAGAGGATTATAGAGTATACGTTGTCACGGAAATATGTCGCCTATGATATATTTATATATAGATATATGAGGCCTACACGGGCACGGTTTTTGTTTTTTTATCTGTTTATTGATATTTACAGCTGTAAATAATAATAAATCTGGTGAATTTGAAGTAAGATATCATAATGTTATTAGATATCATAATAATACAGGTAGGTAGAGAAACTACCCATTGGTTGCACTCTAAAAACATTTTTACATTAGAAGGTCTCGAGGCCATCTTCTTTCCTGGCGCCTCGGAGGTTTGTCTGTAATGAAGGAGGAAGCAAGGTTAGAAACTAGTAGATTTGAGTGGTTAGGGAGTTTATAATGGAAGGATTGATGTATGGTTTGGATTAGATCGGTTACATATGGAACATTAAAGTCTTTATAGATGATTTTATTTTTGACAAAGTAAGGAGCATTGAGGATTTTACGAAAGATTTTGGATTGGATATGATGGTTTAGTGGAGCCCCAAAGTCCAACTCCGTATGTCCAGATAGGCCTTATTATAGCCATGTAGATCAGTCATTTGTAATGAATTGAAAGTTTAGACCGTTTGTCTAGTAAATGCTGTAATAGTCGTAATCGACGTGCAGTTTCCTGTCTTTTCAGTCTTGTGTGATGATTCCAAATTAGTCGTTTGTCCATATGTAGTCCAAGATAGCGGATTTGTTCTACAGGAGTAATATCAACATTATTGAAGTATACTGTAGGGCATATTTACGACGAAGAGTAAAGGTAATTTGATGGGATTTATTTTTATCCTCCAATTTCGGCACCATTCATCGAGGGTTATGGTATGGGACTGGAGAGTTTAGAATGCAATCAAAAGGTCATTATTAACTGCGAGTACACATGTGTCATCGGCATACCTGGTGAGGATAGTATAAGAATTGATGGGGATGTCAGCTGTATAGACGGTGTAGAGAATGGGACCGAGGATACTACCTTGAGGAACACCAGCGGACTGAGAGAAGAGGGATGAATAGGAACCCTAAATTGAGTTTAAAGTTAAAAATAGTTTTTATTGTATCCCAAATGCTTTAGTTCTAATTATTAAAAATGTAGAATTCAGTACACCATAGGTAGGGTAACAGTTAGTGATAAAGTTTGATTGTATATTTGGTCATAAAGAATATGTTTTATCGTGAGAATGGACTGGCAATATTTGGAGGTGACAGTTTTTTGATCAGGTGTGTGTGTGTAGGGACAGTATGACTTATTCTCAAGCAGTAAGAGTAACTTCCTCCCTGTGGACGATGCAGTAGGTTGTCGATCATGGTTTGACTATTCAACATGGTCACGAAGTTATTAACATTTCCATTACTTGTTTGGTCCCACAAAGGATTTGTTATTTGTAGTATTACCATTTGTTACCAATTCCAAAAGTATTCACTATGTTTAAGGATCTATTGAACTTTTGTTTCTCATTTATTAGAAATTCTTTTTTCAACAGCATTTTTATGTTTTGGTGTTGCAGAACCTCAAAACGTATTGATTATTATATGTATAATTACATTACTCAATCAACCATCAATCATCCCTTTCACATCCCTACTGGACATTTGTAAGTTAGCTTGTAGCAGTAAGTAACTCATATTCCAAAGATTACTGTTTTATTATTAATATTTGGTAAAATATTATAAATCATGCATAATATGTTAGGGACATAACTTTAACCAGCCTCTCCTTATATAAACCTCAGACCAAATTGGAGATGCAAGATGATTCGTACGAAGAAAAAATTAAGAGTAAATAATGTAAAATGATGAAAAACATTTAAAGTTAAATTAGTTATATGTTTGATTTTTTGATCGTCTGAGTCAGTTATCATCACATTTTAACCTCGTACTCCCAACTAAAATGTATTAAATATAATTTATGCCGCAATTCGTTGCAGTAATATGCGAAAGCTGCAGAATTTAATCTTTTGAATGTATCTACAGACAGAAATGTCTTGTGAAATTCTTGTTTTTAATTTTTAAAGTTTCACCAATATATCAAGATTTTATCACATCCTAATTTATCTCGTATTTTGAAACTTTCCAATTTTTTTTTTTACATAAGTTTTTATGTAAAAGTCTAAATTTGATATAAGTATGTTTGTTACTAATTATATTTATTGTTAATTTTGGATTAGAGCCAATACTATGTATACTAATATTATTAAGTATATTTATTAATATTTTAACTATGGTCAATATATTTTTTAAATCATTATGGATGAATTTATATTAATTTCTATTCTTATTGGGTTCAATAAATATTTTTTAATACTACGCATAGATATTACATCACCCATCGACACGAGTCTTCTTTGATCATTTGTCAGATTATGCAGGATCCTAAAAATCTTTTTGATGCTTACCATATTAATGCCTTAAGATATCGATCTTTATCAGTTCACACGCAGCAACCGATTTTTGTTGACCTTCACGAATATCGGCAACAATTGAATTCGGTATACCTGCTTTTTACAGTGCTGTAGGGTTTCACTTCAGCGCCGTATAAAGGCTTAAGTTCATCGATGCACTCTTGTCTGCATAATCCACGTCAAAAGTAATGGAAAATGATCGCACGAAAATATTAACTAGTAAATTTCATTTTTTGACCCAGATGGATTTTTAAAGCTACTGTACACAACACAAAGCGTGCTCGAATAACATAATGTTCTGAAAAAAGTTATGTTTAAAAATTTCAACATTTCAATTGGAAACTGCAGATGAAGGTCTACAATACCTAGATTTTCCAAGGCTAGAAAATCAAACAGTAACTCTCAATTAAACAGGGAAATATTCAATAAATTTAAAATACATGATAGTAATATGATATTGTTTTTTTTATCTTATAATTTCTTTTCTGTTTTACATTTTAAATTTCCTTTAATCATTGTTTCATTATTCATTTTACCCCTATTATTCACCGATATATCAACATATAATTCTCTCCCTTAACCCAATA
>NW_027111602.1:232371-234418 GCF_000696795.3 Halyomorpha halys
ATGTAAAAAAGTAATAAATTACAAAAATTAATAAATATTTATTTCTAAGTAATGAATGTAAAATTTAATAGATAACAAAAATATTGATATAATAAGTAAAAAAAAAATAATACAAAAATTCGATATCATCATACCAACGCTTAAAAAAAATAAAGATATATATAATTGCTAAGGAAATGTCAAGATTCCAGGATAATCATGGGTCGAATGACCCTTTGATTTGGGTACCAAATCTAAAAAAAACTACCTAATACTCTTAGAAAAAAGTCCTGAACAGCTTTTTGGGACATAGCTTCTTACTTAAAATATCAATTTTTGAAGGAAATTGAAATTCTTTTCATATCATTGCATATGATTTTTTTTTTTTTTTGATTTTTTTACTATCGGGATTGGCTCCCCAAATTGTTCTGATAACTTTATATTTACTTTACTACATTCTTGGTCGGCGCCAAGAGGGTTATTATTTAAAAGGCGTGGAGTAAGCTGCCTCAGTTGGGTTGACAGTCTACCTAATTTGGTGGGTTGGTCATCATTGTATACTCGATGGAAGTTTTCCAACATGAGGAAATCGAAATAGTATAAGTTGTACATACATTTAGTTTCTGACCTGGACTGTTCTTTTAGAACTTCTGTATGCATAGCAATTGCATTTGTCCGTTCGGTTTCATCGAAATCTTAATATTGTGCTTAAACAATATGTTTAAAATCTTACATCTGGTTATTTTATGATCCCGAACTTCAAAAACTTGTTTAATTTATGCAGACATTATATTTCAATTAATATCATACTTATAAAAACTCTATTTTCTAGATTATAAACTATAAGCTCCATTTCGCTAGTATTGTGGCTTAGGCGCCATATTACAATGTTGGCAGGGTTGTGAGAAGTTTGAAGTTGGTTTAAATTTTTCAATTTCAATAGCTAGTTGAATAACGTGAAGTTTTAGTGAACAAAATAAATTAGTGGATGCTCGTTAGAGACCAGTTCATGAATCTTCTGACATCAGGATCTCACCTTGAAGACTAATTTAGAAACGGGTCCGTAAACAATTAGTTAATGGCAATAAAGGGAAAAGCATCAAATGTACTTAACCTAATCTAATCTCCAACCTGTCCTAAAGTCCCTTGATGTTTTGTCATGGAACTACGCCATCATAAAACTACGTATATTCATTACGAAGAGAAAAATGACTTAAATCATTTATTTTAATTTTATGTTTTATCATAAAAAAAATCCATTTCCATAACACTAACTAAAACACTAAGAGTAATGAAAAACTATCTAAATACTTAATAAATTACTAATTTCCAGAATAGTAATTTGGCTGTCCTAAAAAAAAAAAATAAAATAAATTATTATTTTTAATCAAGTAAATGGAAATTAAGTCAATGATATAAAAATTATGGTTTAGTAATATTTATCAATAAAATTAATATTAATCTTTTATATAATATTATGTATAATATTTAAATATGATTTAAATATTAACCTCCCGTAAATGGATAAACATAATTAATTTATAATAACTCATTTATAGTATTTATTGATTATTTGCGTATGTATAAAAACATGAACAAATTAATTTAATAATTAACCAAGTTAATAAATTATATAGATATATTCATAGATTATAGATATCGTACGTGTGTTAGTTGACCATGGAATTCAATCAAGGTTAGTAGGTAAACTTCTTACATCAGTGACTATGTTACCCCAGCGTTAAACTGGTTCCTGTTTTCTTGCTTCGTTTTTTATAATTTAATGAAAAACTACAATGTAAGTTGAGATGTGCAATAAAAAATGTGCAATTTCAACGTTCAATTAACAAAGTTCATTTAGTACTTTATGTTTTTTTTTTTTTTTTTTTTTCAAATCCCCTTCAAAATTTTTAATGACATTTATAAACAATGAACTTTCTCCTTTTTCTGTAGAACATTTACATTCTAAGGAGTCTTTTGGAGTGTATGATTTTTGTTGTCAGAATTTATAAAAGAGTTTAATGTGTTGGGGCACACATTATTTCTGGATTTAACAAACTTAAATCTA
>NW_027111602.1:235623-259578 GCF_000696795.3 Halyomorpha halys
AACAGACTGATGGGCCTGTAGTGATCCGCCTCTGTTCCAAACTTATTCGGCTTGAGGAGTGAAAACAAGATGGCATGTTTCCATTTATCGGGGAAGTATCTCAACCTCAAGCACGAATTGTACAGGATTAGTACTTTATGTAAAATGAACAGTTAATTAAAGCTTAATTTTATACGAACAGATATAAGAAATATAATAAGTATGTTACTAATATAATGATCAATATTGAGTTAATATATATAAAGGTGTATACTAATATTTCCTTTATTAAGGCATATATTGAATCAGTATTGATTCAAAGAAAGCAAAAAGAATTTCTCTTTTCTTCATTAAAAAATATATTTTAAAATTTTAAATTCTCTTATAAAAGATTTTTAATAAACAAAGTGATTTATTATACACTGGCGTGTAATAGGAAATTCGCCATTCATTATGTATTAATGCAAGGAAAATCAAAATGATGATTGAAATCACGAATGTATATTGCATAAGTTCCCGATATGGACCAAAACATTAATTGCAATTTTCTACAATTTATAGTTCTTTATGAACTAATAAAGTAATATGTTCACACAATCATGCCGCTACAATTTTATTGCAACTAAAGTCGTTGCACATTCGACAAAAAAAAGTTTTGATTTTATTTTGAATTGGACGCATTCCAAATATAGTACTGTTGACTGAGGTTACTTTTTTTTACTAGGGTCCTACTACTGACTGGCATGAAGCTAAAAGGGAACAAAAAAAATTATTTTTTTTTGTGCAATGTGCCAATAAAGCAGGTTCATCCTCGTTTCTGAAAATCTTCAGGTTTTTTTGTTTTAAAGAAATAAAGGATGATGGTTCGGGTACTGGTAAAAAAAAACAATACAAAACCTATTTATTACTTATTTATGTTTCGACCCACTTTGCAGGGCTTCATCAGGGCTAAAAAACAAGATACAAAAAACTAATAAAAAAAAGATGTAAAATATGGTAGGACGTTTAAACTAGGACGTTAACTTCCTATCCTATTTTGCATTTTTTTTTTTTTAGTTTCGTATCTTATATTTCAACCCTAATTGTTAAATTTTTTGTGTTATTAGTTTTCAATATGAATGTTCAATATGTGAAACGTTGATGTATAATAAATTTTTTTTGTATTATTTTGAGCTACCTATTTATTCCGCCACCAGGTCTATTACATGTAGACAACTAATAATTTTTTAGTTTTTTTTTCCAAATTCATTCTTATTAAGACCTCTATTTTCGGAGAGAAAAATATTCCGATGATTTATTCGTTATTATGAGTGGAATAAAATTGGCAACTGCTGGGTAAATTTTTGGATTAATAATAGTGTATTTTATCCTTGAATTGCATTTATTTCACAAATTATTTTTAACCTATTGCTGCTAAATCTGATTTTCTAAATTCGCAACAGCCTATCCGCTTACAAGAAGAAAGTAAACGAGCAAGTTGCTATAATCCCATTGTCCCCAAGAGATTGCTGATTTATTTTCCAACTTTCACATTTCTCTTTCGATAGTACTTTTCCTCTGCCATTGATCGTCTAAATGGCTGAATGGAGAAGCAATAAACTCTGCAGATTCTATCTTTCTGATCATTCTCAAGATAGGAGTGAGGATTTGATGAATAGAAGAAAGTGAGTTTAAATCTCATTATATCTTGATGATAATTAAACATTATTTAAGTTTTTGTTTTAATTATTATTAATTATATAGGCACATATTTGTTTATATTAATCGTTGTCTAAACGAACAGTCTAGCCGTATGGACAGCAACCACATCCCCCTCCAGCTACTACATTCTGAATCCACACTTCCTCTTTCTCTATCTTGACGTCACTTTACTATCTTTTTTTTTACTCCTATTCATTCTTTTTAAGGCAAATAATAGTAAGAGACCAGTTAAACGACTCTGAATAGGAATCAGATTATATTATCACATAAACATTCTGTAAATTCAGCTTTAGTCGAGGCTACCTTGTTTTCTTAACTGAATTAAAGTAGTAAGTATTTGGTACCTATTTATTCATTTCCCCCCACAGCAATGACTAAACATTCAACTTAAATCAATAGGGTAAAAAATAAATAAATTAAAATCATTCGTTTACCAAATAAGAATTTGAGAAATGACTCTTTACTTCGTCTTCAAAAAGCTAAAGATTTAGACGGTTTACAAATGTGTTTATTGAATTATTGAAAATCCCTGCTAAAAAAATTCAGGTTGGTTTGAATCCTTCAGTGAATTGATTGTCCTTATCGAACTTATAGAATTTTGTATTTTATTTTTTTTTTAATAAAATCAATTATGAGATTTTTTTTGGAGCAGATACAAAGAGAGAGGCTGTATCTGTTCTATTCTTTCAGGCGATAATAATAGTTTTTTTGTTGTATGAGATTTATGTAAAAAATCATTGATACATTGAATCAGCCTCAATTACCTACACTTTTATTTGCTTTCCTTCTTCCACATATCTAATATTCTAAACTTTCATAATTTCTTTTTTAATTTTACGTTTCAAGTAGTAGTAGACTCGTTTTAATCTAGTTGTTGACAGGGTATGCCTACTTCTGGGTGGGAACAGACTCCCCTCAGCCTGATACTAGAATCAAATACTAAATATCACACTCAAGACTACTGTTCGAAACAGATCTATTACGCCACTGTTCAAACGTCATTGTTTTAGTTGCTAAATTAGTTAATGTTTTCTGGATCATATAATAAACCTCGTTAATCAACTAGTCACTAAAGAACATTAAAATATAGTGAATTAAGAAGGTTAAATTTGACAAAATCTACTAAATTCCTGAAGGAGGTTCTCTGGCTGGATGAGCTGCAAATATAGAACTTTGAAAATTATCTTAGATAAAGCTTAATATTCGTAAGAAACTAGTAGAAATTTTGTATAGAGTATTTCTTAGGATCGACCAACACATGATTAGCTGCTTCATATCATACTCTTATTTTTTTTAATTTTAACGTTCTTAGTGTCTTAAAATAAATTATATATATAATACGTAATGAGTGAACATTTTATTTCATTTTTATCTAATAAATAAATATGCTAGTATGCTTCAAATGCATTCTCAAACGAGTGATATTCATATATTGATATCATATTCATTAAAAAGTTCGTTATAAACAATTGTTCATATTATTTTTTGTTGTTAATTTAATGAAGCTAGCACACGTGGCAAACACGTTCACTTGTCGTAACCAGGAACTGCGGCTTTGAACATTGAGGCACCCCCAACATAACTTCCTGGAAGCTGGAACCTCGTCCATTGTACTGGATATCATTATAATGACTGTATAGACGACGGGTTTAACGGGAAACTATATTTTAATTTAATATAAAAAAAAATACATTGTTAATTCAGCACGTATGACTTTGTGATGCTATTATTAGACCGAAGGCAGACAATCTAACCAACAAGTAATAACATATTTCCTTATTTCTCAATGGCTGCTTATTACTACTATAAAAAAATTATATATATATAAATTTAAAAAATAAGTTTCTTTATACATCTGCCATTGTGTATTAGCTATTTTCTTAGTACCTCATTTCATCGAAAATGATTCCAATATATTTAAACTTTAGCTAAAAAAATGTAGCAGAATGGTATAGGAAATAATGTTTTATAGAAGATGAGGGAAATCTATATTATTTGATTTTTTTCTCAAATATCTAATTACACACTTATTTAATAATTATTCCAATATGTGATATGTCGGAGAAGAGAAGTAAAACTACACATGTATCAATGATTTGATCGTTAGGTGTACAAAAGATTGAATTAGATAGTAAATGGAATTGGAGGTAAGAATTTCCTTACGGAAAATTCTGAAAAATCAAAGTTTGTTCGATACTTCGTAATGTTTTCTCTTCTTTAGTCCATAATGTCAAAAGAGGAGTTTTCCACCAGACCCAGCTTTCGGAAAACAGTTCATATTTTTAAATAAATCTCCATTTCGTATTTTACGAAAATCTTTTTTTATTTGATTCTACTTGCTCAGCAAAACCGGGACCTCCTACTTAGTAGTGTAGATAAGATGGACTTTTTCCCCGAAATGTAGAAAATTAATTAATTAGATGTCGTCGTAACTTTATATAATAGAAGTTAAAACTACGATTCTTCTTAAAAGAAGAATTTTTAATATATCTATGAAGATTTGGAAACAGCTAAGACGCTTGTCGCACCTTATTCTCCACAGTGCACCAGCTCGCTTCGTGCTGAATGGATTGATCACCGGAGTGAGTTTTAAGATCTCAAAGAAAGTTTCATTCTACAGCCAATAATGCAAAACATTAAATATATCACGAAAATAAAGATATCTCGCATACTCCAAATTATTGGAAAACAGCCAATTTAACATTCTGCGATTCAAATGTTCTTTAGTTGGGAATTCATAGTAGGGAAAAAATCGATACGTGATGACACCATAAATTTTTTTTTTTATAATATTGCTATGACAAACATTACAATCCTAATTATAACTAAATATTTATTTATTTTCTTCTTAATTGCTTTCTTTTTTCTAAGGACAATTTTAATCATCACTTTTGAGAGGATGTGCAAAGATATTTACAAACATATATACGTATAGAAGAGATGTTTTGTTTGTCCAATTACGCGCTACACAATGTTTCCAGACCACCTCATTGATTAGAGTGGTTCTAGCTTAAGATAAGAGTACCTCCAGACACCCTTGACATCCTAGGGGACCTATATTTAGCGATGCATAGATAATTCATCATAGAACATTACAGATCAAGGCTAGTGCGGTGTATTAAATGTGTTATTGCAATGCAAATATTTGTTAATAGCTCGCTGATAGACGTCGTATTTAATTATTAAGGGTAACTTATCTTTGATTAGTAACAGAATTTTTTTATGATATTAAATGAAATGAAAAATAAATTATTATTTTTGGACTAGGTCCCTTTAGAACAATTACAAAAGTTATTTTAATTTTATAATAACATTTATTGGCTAAAAAAACAATGTGGCCATACTTAATTATAATTTATTTACAGAGAAGAAAAAAATAAATTAATTAAAAAACTAACAGACTAAATAAAAAAAAAGGTAATTACAATAGATCTGTACTATTATAATAATGGATTAGACTGGTGAAGTAAAAGGTCGTTAATTAGAAGGGTTTTAAACGAGGGAAGGGTTGGTACATGACATATGCTAGAGGGAATGGAGTTCCTGCACACCATGTTATTCAAATATCTAAAATTATTTTGTTAATTTATGTCTATAATTTAAAAATCTAATTTGCGAAATACAAAATAAACTTTTTAAAAAATAATCCACAGATCAATTTTCGATGGATCTTCACAGTTCAAAATATCGGTATGCCATCTTTATTAGGAGATAACTAATATTTATGTTACTTAATTTTTTAAAAATTGACATACATATGTGGCGCGATCCTGGAAAAAGTTATCGATTTTAAGACTAATTGTATAATAAGACTTATAGTATGCTACAAATTTTCTTGGGTGTATCCTATGACCTTTTACATTTACTGTAAATGTTTTAAATAAATGAAAGATAGGGTCACTTTCTGAACATTAGGAAATCAGTCTAATACGCTTATTCTGTTTTTATAATTTTGAGTTTGTTGTGTTAGAAGTATGAAATTCAAAGGCACAGTCTGGAGCTTTTGTAATATTTATTTTTCAAGTTTATTAATTTTTTATTTTTATTTATTTCAGGAATATGTTCATAAACTTATCTTCCTTTTTACAGTTACACAGAAGTTTCAATTTATTACTTTATTAACCTTCGAACGTTTTATCTATGTATTATGGTGGTGTAGATTGAGTTTAATATGATAATAGTATGTTGATGTAAACACTTATTGATCTTATATTATATTTATTTGATATTTTTTTATTTTCATTTTTATGACGACCTTCCTTGTCATTTTTGACAAACGGAGCTGTTTCAAACCTACAGGTTACCATCCTATTGAAACAATGGTCGACATAAAAGTCGGTCCACCAGGCCGAATTCAAACCGGTGCTTCTACTGTTGCTGGCTTGCAAAGACCTACGCCTCAACTTCCTCAGCTACAGAAGGCCCGAGAGAACTATTTGTACACCTTTCTTGATAGCGAAAGGAATTATAATAAATCTGAACATAGGGTCACTATCCTGTCCCACCAACACTTCTGTATCCTGAACAATTTGATGAAAGAGCCATTCCCTAACAAAATGTGTATAATGTTGGTACTCGAAGGATTTGGGGACTTCACACATTTTTGGAGGAGTTATGAAATGAATATACAAAAGAAAGTTAAGACACAATATTATTGAACATACATCAGCACCCAATCCTATTGACATTCCCTAGTGTAAAACAAGGATACTATGGCTCAGTATTACTCCCCATAATTTTGGCATTTTCCATAATGTATACCTGCTCCAAAATCATCACCTTGTCTTTTGTTCTAATGCCACTACTCGATGCAGTCTTTTATATTGTGATCGCTATTCGATTCAGTAATTAGTACTACAATAATAAGACAATACTTATTTGTTCTATAAATTATTAAAATAATAAAAGTTGTTGAGTTTTGAAATTTAACACTGTATAAATGCACTCCATTCTATAATTACGTTTTATTGCAGATTTCATTCGACTGACTGACTCCAATATAAATTTAGTGCCAAGAATTATTATTTACTTCTTAAATAACATTTTATTTTATTTTAATGCTCAAATAAAAGTTTTTTATGCAATAAATTAAAATTCATTAAATCTCGATGTAACCCAGTTAGATAATACATATTGTAAAATATTTTTATTTGATTCCAGGTAAAGATTTTATATAAACTCATTTCTTCAAATCTAATGTTAATATAATACGTGTAATTTACATTATTATAAATTCATATTCAAGAGAAAACCCTTAATACTTTTATAATTAAATATGGTTATAATTTTATTTTTCCTTCACATTTAATTCTTTAATTACCATTAGTAATCCATTTTTATTGATTCGACGCCCACACTACTCGCTATCAATTATTTATTACTAACATAATTTCAAGGAAAGCTTAACTTCTTTAAATATATATTATAATAGACCGTTTTGAGCTTAACAGCGTATCTTCAACCATTATTTCAATTTAATCATTAGGTGTTAAATATTTTTTATGATTTTATTTTCATTATGAAAATATTTGCGGGAACTGTGTTTGAATTATGGAAGTAGATTTGAAGTAGCAACAAATTCGTAATTATAATATACTTCAATTGATTGTTTTCAATTTTTTTGGAACGCCACCAGTTCAGTAATTTTTTTTTTCGAAGGAAAAAGAAATAAAGATTTACGAAATCTCGTAAAAATGTGTCAAATCCCAAGATTACAAACTTTAAAGAAACGCCACTTTCTTTTTGTTCCGAAGACAGCTCAATATATATAATTTTTTTATAAATTTAATATGAATATTGAAATTAACGATAACTGACCCATAATTTCTCAAAGTGAATCATTACTCATATATGCTCATTGGATCTTTAATTGCTTCTTGATTGTCAGCTGGGAATCATTTTAATGAGCGGAAATTATAAGAATATAAAATGTAAGTATTTATTGTATGTTCAATATCCTTTCGTTCATCAAACTTGTTCATTTGTCTTAATACCATTTTACATATTTTTTTTCCACACATATTCATTGACTAAAAAGAACATCGCCTGTGATAAGGTTAGCAACCTGATTAAAATATCTGCTCATGTACTGACTTCCGCTGTTATAATCTGTATACATGTGCCTACACTGTATGTATTAACTTATACTTGATGTTCAATTTTAATATTATAGATAGTGACTATCAACTCGCAATAATTTATCCCCGTAGCCTTTGCACCTACCAATTGACCCGAAGATCTTGCTTCTCTGACCCCTATTATGGGAACTATACCAGAAGGCAGTACGTGCTGGTGTCTTGTGTCCACCAGTCTGTCTTCGATTTTTTAAATCATGGTTCCAGGTTAGTGGTTTTTAATGCATATAACCATATATTTTATTCAAATAATCAACACTGAAAATCCTGAATAGATCTATATAGTTTTCTTTTTTTCCTACCAGTAGTCCTTGAAAGTTAGGTTTTGCTAGACAAGAACCTGTTCTGTTTGGATTGATCTATTTTTTAAGTTGTTGAAAAATACATTTACCTATACATCCTCGACTTTTTTTTCAAAATTCTCGTGGTTTTCTTGTCATCTTATTATGTGTGAAATATGTATACGAACATAACATAAAAATGTGAATTGGTAAATTCAAAATCGACACATGTATAGTTTCTGAAATAGCCGATTCAATTAAATAGTAACTAAAAAAAAAATGTATACCAATTTTAGAAAGAAAAAACATTTTTTTTTTCGAATACCTCTATTTGTATACTTACTTATCTGTTTTTCAATTATCTCTCACATTACTTCTATAATGCTTCTTTTAACATCAGAAAAATCTTTAGTATTTAGTATTTAGTATTTAAATATTTAATATTTATTTTAATATATATATTATAGGAGCTATATTTCTTCTTAAACAGCTATTTATTTACTATTAGGGATGAAAATATGTCCATATATAAATAACCAAAAGTTGACATAAACATGGAAATAGGAATATAAAAAAGTTTAAATTATTATAATCTTTCATATATTATATGTATCCACAGTTTATCACTACCAATAATGATAGAAATTTTTGTTTTAATAAAAAATTTGGAGGTAGTTAAAAATTTGTCATTAAAGCCCTAAATGAAGAAAAAAAGATATTTTTGGACTTGATTATTTTTTAATTAAAAATAAAATTATTTTTCTTTGGCTATAAAAAGTCTTGTTTTAGAATTTCTCGATGTGGAACTAAGGAATATAAACTTTTTCTCTGCCAATTATACAATAGTTTACTTAACAAATGATAGCCAATAACAAAGCCTTATATGCGATCGGGAGAAATCGGAAGGTCTCGACTTTTTTTCTCCTTTGGTTATTCATAAAATTCTTTAAAATTTTGTATTTATCCGTTATTTATTGTGGCTAACAATGTGAACTTCTTATTTATTCCAAATAAGCAAAATTAAATGTGTTTTAGAAAAAGATTTGTGAAAAATTCAGCATTTATGTTCTGTTAAAGTGTATTAGTTAGAATAGGACAGCTGGTATTAAAGATCAGTTAGTTTTATATTGATTCTATAAAGTGGCACTTCTGGTTGGTCGACTTCATCGGAATAGTTTTTGCCACATCTTAATCAATCATCCTCTTTAATATCCAAATTTAGCTTCGGATGAATTTTCGTTTTTGAGCTATGCTTTTTGCACTCTTTGACTTAGAGGACCTCAAAAAGTCTATATTCGAAAACTCGTATTAGAAATTCTGCACATACACAATACTTCCCTTTCACTTCATACTCCATACATTGGTGAGTGAGAGTAAAAAAATCTACCTTGTTAAAATTTAAAAAAAAAGTTGAAATATATCTACTACTCTGGGCCGCTATATATTTTTGTCTAAACCGGGATTTGTGGATAGACCACTTAACTTTCAAAAACAGTGGTTAAAAAAAAACACAAATGTATGCATGTTTTATACTAGATTCGTTTTAAAATGATTTGTACTACTTATAAAAATAAAAACAAGAGATGATTTAAATAACAAGATAAAAAATACATACTGTTTCATAATGTCTATTTAAAACCATATCTAAATTTATCTTCTTTTTTTTATTTTACATTAGATTCTACTAATAATTATATCCCTTTTTCTTGCTCTAGTAGCTAGTAGGTATAACACCTAATGATTATTGCAAATCTAAAAAACTTTAAAGAATAATGTTAATAAAAATATTCGAATTTCAAGTAACTATTTGAATAATATTTAATGATTTAAAATATGCATCCTTGCACAAAACTTTAGTCCATTGTTCTCACTAATTGCGGAATTTGTTATTGTATAATTTGTTTTCTAAAAGATTAACAATATAAAAACAAAGTAAATATAAATACGTATAATTTTTAAAAATAGGCCTTAATTATTATTGTATATATCTCACTTATTGGATACCCATGTAGAACTTGTCATGGTGCATCTCTTCTAAAAGCTTCAGCTAGATTAATGTCAAAGTGTTACTCTGGCTCTGAGGCTATATTGGAAGAATGGCAACCGTTTAAAATCTTAATTAACTTTGAGCGTTTTGTTGACAAATATGTAATACAAATGTGCAAATGAACGTGTTATGAACCACACTAATAAGATATGAAGCAAGGGTAATATAAATAAATTTTGCCGCAAATAATAGGTGGTTTCAAAGAGAAGGTCTGTGGTAAAACAAATGATGTATAATTTGGTTATTATTATTTTTTTTTTGTAAGGATGAAAAACAAAACGTTAAATCTATGTAAAAAGAAGGTTTCTTACTGAATGGTTACAAAAGAAAGAAGATTTTTACTTTACAATTTATAAACAAAATTAATAAGACAATATATTTTCATTTTTAAAAAAGCTGTAACAATAAAAAAAAAAAATAAAAAACTGAGGATCACAGTTCAGAAAAATTCCAGTTTAGACGATAATACAGTTAAAATATAATCACAAAATTTATATTTTTTTAACACAGACAATTCACAATACTTATTACCCAAAAATTGTTATTTTGTTCACTATACAAACCATTTTTAATTACAGATACGAAAATCAAACATTTTTTAAACCAACCCTGGTTTCGCACTTCCGTCACACATCTTGATTATTATGTTCACACATTCGGTAAAAAATTTTTATAATTTAAGTAACATAATTGTTTTAATTTATATTTCATGCCAAATACGAACAGAATTTCACTAAATAAGAGGGCCTAGAAATCATTTTTTATAGTATAATTAAGAGTTACTATCTTATACACTTAACATTAATGTACAAATGAGTGTTAAGTCCTTCATTACATGAATTGTCAATAAACCAATCGTTACTTAATACGAATTTAAAAAAAAAAATCTTACCAATAAAAAAGTAACCAAAATTATAGGGAACTGTAACATCGCACTATGAAGAATTAGGTTTTGACAATCAACATTTTTTAAGAACGAGCCAAGTCAGTATCCTTACTCGGAATGTGAATTATCTCTTTTATAAATCAACGAAACACAAATAGAAAAATGCTTATTTAAAATAACGCAATTAAAAAAACAAAACAATATAGGTATATATTTTTCTCCAAGCGTGATGAAAACTCCTCACGCCGTGACCAATACCGAGTTAATTATAAACAGGTACATACAATTTATTTATGATTGGATGTGAATCTCATTTGACTGTTAAATATTAAATTTTACCAATATCGAAATAAATGTTAGGATTATTAATAGTTACCTAATTTAATGAATAATTTTGGCTCTTTGCATTTATTGTTCACAATGCCCAGAGTTATAAAAATATTGTTATGAGAACAGTCGCCGTTCAAGGATATTCTAACATCATTTGCACCTAAAAGGTTTATTACGGAGTAACTTATTATAAAAGTTAAATTATCAGTTGTCAGTTGAAATTATATGATTTGGTTAGCTTTAGGGAATAAACAACTCATGTGACTTCCGTATTCGTATAATAGAAGAAACATTATACAATCTCAATTCATAATTCCACTGTTTTTTTCATTTTGATGTTTATTTATTTTTTTTCACTTTTTTAAATTGAGATTTCATTTAATATTGTGTCTAAATAAAATAATATTACAATAAGTTTGATTATAAGAAATAAATACATTATTCAACTATCTTCATATCTCTGATAGTTTCACGGAAATAAAAATTTATTATTTATCTTAATCCTTTAATTGCATCCCAAACTCTCCAGTCCTATACCTCAACCGCCGAAGAATGGTATGGTAATTGAAGGATTAAAATAAATCTCTACAAATACCTTCAAATCACTTTTACTCTTGGCCTTCAACCTACCGACAATCTTAAAGTATCCTTTAATAATGTTGTTCCTACCCTTTTCGAACTGATCCGCTACCTTGGACAGCAACTGGACAAACTACTCATTCCTTCCATTATAAACTCTCTTAACACCCAAACTCAATAGTTTCTAGCCTTGCTTCCTCTTCCATTCTTGACAATCCTCCGAGATTCCTGAAAAGAAGATAGCCACGAGACCTGCTAATATAAAAACGTCATTAGAGTGCTACCAATTGACTCCATTATAAACTAAAAGCAAATTTACTGGATGTATGTATATAAATTTACAGTTGTAAATTTCAATAAAAATATTTTTTTGAAAAAAAATAATCCTTTTAGAGCTCCATAAATTTTTTTTATAAATTGTCTCACAGTATTTATATTTCTGTTATTTTTCAGCATCAATGTTTTAATTTAAAAAGTTTTAATTTTTTATCGAAACTATTTCAACATGCTACCATACAATCACATTCTCTTTGTTGAACTCTCAAGGTACACAGAGTTGATAATAGGCCGGGTTGATTATTATTCATTAGCTACGCAGGACCCCTGAATAATAATCATTGTATTCAATAACCATTGTTGTGTTGTAAATCGAAGGATCTGGGTTAAGGATCCATATAAATCGAGCTAGCTGGAACATTCCAACCAGAACAGGCCCTTTCTGGAACCGACCTTCCGAAGCAACAGCTGATGTGCGTTAATTAACAACTGTCAATATTTAAAATAGGCGGGATAATTAACGTGTCATTCGATATTCATGATGTCAGCCAGCGGATGCTTCGTCATCGTCATCGCTATTAATTGGACTCCACATGCGAGATCAATTCAATTAAGACACTCAATCCTCGAAGC
Source organism: Halyomorpha halys (assembly GCF_000696795.3). NCBI lineage: Eukaryota > Metazoa > Arthropoda > Insecta > Hemiptera > Pentatomidae > Halyomorpha > Halyomorpha halys. The sequence continues at coordinate 248,470 of NW_027111602.1, forward strand.
ATTCCTTATAAGGAATATTTTTCCCCAATGTTTTAAAGAAATACAATATTTTCATATTATTGAGAAACTACATAAATAAATATTTCCTTACATTTTAGTGTTCTTTTATTTATGTACATAGTGTGTACATCGAATAATACAGTAGAAGCTCTACGGTATTTCGTGCCGAATTAGTTACTTTACCGGATTAGGGAACGTCAGCAACAGGAATATCTCTGATAAATCACCCTAGATACAAATGCAGACGATTAAACTAAATAAACTTCGTTCATTATGGACCTCAGCATAGAGTACAAGTATCCAACAAAGTACCTACAAACAGTATATTTTTCGCCAAGTCCAAGAAAATCTTAAACTGCAATAATACTGTAAGTATTAGAATTGCATTAGAATCCTGTTTCCATAAAACTTGAGTTTCACCTGTCATGGCTCTTTCTTTAACCAATTCCACTTTATGAACTTGAGCATTGTATATAATCCTTTTGTAATTAAATTTTTCTAACATTTCTCTACTTGTTTATGTGTATATTTTACTTTTCATAAGAGCTGAAAAATTGTGAGTGAAATCACGCCTTCGAGGCTGTCTATTTCCTCTAGAATTCGTAGTACAGTCAGCATTGCATTGAGAATGTCGGAAGATCTACTGCATTAAGCTGGAAGAGAATCTCATGTCAATTTATTTTAATTTTATTTAACCAAATGAAAGGTACTCCGATAAGGTACTATTTATGAGTGCTTGGAGTTACCACATTAACCATAATGTATAAATATGCATATAACTTGGAAAAGGCGCATAGTTCATATGAGTGGTTCCCCATGGATTGACTACTGAATAGGACGACGTCGGGCAGAACTTTCGTAAAAAACAAATGACTTTTGGATTCTTTCATTAAAAGAAGTGTTATTTGCAATAAAAAATGGATGTATTGGAAAGCTATAAAATCCATCAGCCAGTCGATTAGCAAGAGTAATTAGAAAAAAAAATAGGCTTTGTTGATTTCGGAAAACTAAAACATACTTCGAAGTGATCTCGTAACAGATTATATTCTTAGGTTGTTAAAACTTTATAGTGATCTGTTAGCAAAATGCTGTGACCAAGAATTAGTAAACATTTTTTTTTTTTTTAATATTTATTTATTGCTATTTACAACTGTACATTATAATACATTTAGTAAATCTGATCTAAGCGAATTAGTAAACATAAATCATTTTTTCTTTTTTGTTTTCTTCACGCCCGGCCAAACACGAAACCAAAAGTTTCAGAACTAAAAATTATTGGTCTTCTCTCTCATCCTTCTTCCGATTCGGGTTTCCCTTTGGACCATCTTCAAATTCACAATCTTTATATTAAAATTTACACTTCCCGTGACGAAATTCAATTGTATCCTTTCTATCATAACCTAAAGAGGGTTGTCACGGAGAAATCTTAAGTTAACTAGAAAAACCTCCAATTTGTATGACATCCTATTGAAATAACTGATTTAATTACTTAATAAATGATTAAAAAAAAAATAGTCAGGGCTGATATGAATTTAAATGTCGTTTACAAATTATTAACCAAATACCTTATATATTTGTTGTTTGTTACACAATCCACTTCTAGGGAATATACTGTAATTTTCGTTCATAATTCATAATTTATTCGTAAATACTGGTTATTTAAAAAAATTTATTTACAAATTTAAAAGTATCAATTTTAAATTTAAAAATGTTTTATAGTTTACTTAATACATTATCATTATCATTTATATTACAGTCCACATTTCGTATTACACCAAAAATACATTTTTTTAAATTTATCTACAATTTCAGAAATGCATATTAATATCACATAAAGGAAATAAATCGATTCATATATTAATATTATGAATCTCTTTTGACTTTCTTAATTATCTTAGATATAAAAAGTTTAAATTATATCAAGCTTATTTCAATAAATTAGCATAAATAATGAAATAATAAAATTTTAGTTAAATCAATGTTATTGAAAATGTTTTTAAAATTAAGACAATTGAAATAAGATCCACTTATGTTTTAATTGAGTTATAATGATACTGTAAATAAACTATGATTTCTTTTTATATATTTGAAGGGCCGGAGCAAAAATATGACTTATGATTCTACAATTCTCATTAGATGTCTTCATATCTCATTTATGATTAAATATGTTGTAATTATGATGTTAAACAAATTGACACAATAAGTAGCTTTATAAAAAAAGAAAAAGAGCATTTTGCAATAAATTTTAATTTTCTTAAAAATTATAGCTCGTCATATCCATGGTCCAAGCCATTTTTTACTAAAAACATTGTTTTGAAAAATAAAATTACACAAAAAAAAATTCAATTAATTGATAGTTGAGATAAACTATTTATTTTTTAAATAGTTTTAATAAAAAAATATACAGACTTCGGATGTTTCAATAGTGGAATGTCCTTCTAAACCAACAAGAAATAATTTGGAATTATAATCAATATAAGTTGTGACTATGCGTATAAATATTTTCTTATCTATCCAAAATATGATGGTTTCAAATACAATGCGTCAAAAAGCCTCCATCTGAGGAACAAGGAAAGCTATTATCGTGTTTCACTTATCACAAGTAGCCTAACAAAGTGGAGAACCCTAATCCACCTTATCAGCTGCTATCAGCCAGAAATTCGAAGGACTGAGTTACAACGCCATCCACTCTCTTCGGCAAAAGCCTATTTTTAGTTCGAGTCTCAACAAGATCCCTTGGAACACGTTAACTACGGAATAACTCGCTTATGTTCATGTGTTGGACGCAAGTGACAAGATAACTCGCGTTTTTTTTTACTCGCCATATTTGTGTAGCTAAGATTTCTACCAATAAAGTATCGTTATTTATATTAAATATCATTGTCTTAATATAATCAAGAAAAAGTAGAGTCAAAAATTTAAAAAAAATTAATTATGAATTGAAGACATAGTAGTATGGTAAAAAAGAAAATTAATAAAAAAAAGGTGGGTCATTAACTCTCTAAGGCTACAGAATATAGAGAAGCTAGAGATATTGCCCTAATTCACATATAGAATTAATACTGTATGGCATGTACCATTAAATTATTCGCGACCTAATTGATTTAAATGAAGAATTCAATAACATATTTATGAGCAACAATTATGTTGATATTAAAAAAAAAATAACGTTTAAATATTAAATGGGTTCATTTGCTTTGAATTTCTGACAATCCTCCGAGACGCCTGAAAAGAAATTAGCCCCAAGACCTAGTGTAAAATATGATTAGAGTGTTACCAATGGGTAGTTTCTCTACATGCCACATTTATCCATATTTATCACTCCATTTTTATATTACATCAAATTTACTTAATGTGTTTTTATCTAAATACAGTTGTAAATGGCAATAAATAAATAGGAGAATAGAATAGCAATTTGAGGGGCAGAGATGGACAAAAATTAGCTATAGTTGAAACTAATAGCTAAAATTGCCATGGGTACGATATTTATTCATGAATAAACCAGTGATAAATAAATATCGTATCCATGACAATTTTAGCTATTAGCATTAACTATTTTTTTCCCAATTCTGTTGATGACTTGCTGAGAAAAAAAACCCACCAGGCATTGAAATTAAAAAAAGTAGTTAGAAAGACAATCATATTGCGTGCACATGGCCGATTCTGCCCAGAGTTCTTACTAGTAGGCTTCGGCAAAAACCCCTTAATTCCGAAATTTTTGTGTAAAATTCAATTTATTATTTCAGTGGTTTTTCGTGCATCTATCCCTGAACATTTAAGAAAATAATTGATCCAAAGCGGTGATTTTTTTTTTTTAAATTTATTTATTGATATTTACAATTGCATATAAAATACATCAAGTAAATTTGAGGAAATCATATTGGTATGGTACAAGCATGTAGAGAAACTACCCATTGGTTGCACTCTAAAAACATTTTTACAATATAAGGTCTCGAGGCCATCTTCTTTTCAGACGCCTCGGAGGATTGTCCGGAATAAAAGAGGAAGCAAGATTAGAAACTAATGAGTTTGAGTGGTTAGGGAGTTTGCAATGGAAGGATTGATATCTGGTTCGGGCTAGATCGGTTACAAATGGAACATTAAGGTCTTTGTGGATGATTTTATTTGTGACAAAGTAGGGAGCATTCCCACGCTCAGGGTTTACATAACTAGTTTTAGTAGATAACTGTTACATATTGTATTTGATGTTATTTTCCGTATTCGACATTCCCATCCTCTTTCTTTAATAAATAGTGCTTGAAAGATATTATCCGTTACATATTACTTCAACCTGAAAATAACTAGAATAGGATTAGTGTGTTGTTTTATTAAAATTCACAAAAACCACAATTTATTTTTCTCACCTCAGCAAAATGATAAGTTGATTCCATAACCACTCAGTTGATTCTGACTATCTTAATGTTTATATTATGCTTACTTTCCCTTTTTCAATTTTTGTTCCATGTAGAAATCGGACTTGTTATGTTCGATTTAATCATGCCAGCAACAAGAAACTAATAATTAGACTTTTAAGGCTTCAGCAATTAATGGAGATTGATGAGTTTCAGTAAGGTTTGACCTGCGTGCTACTAGAGTTTTATCAACCATTTACTCCTTTATTTAGCTCAATATACAGTTTTGTATTTTTAGCAATGTGCACTTGTAATTTAATTGTATTATCAGACTATAGAATGGTTATAATACGTTGGGGTTCGTTTTTAGTATAATGCATCATAGAGCTCTAGCCGAAAGTAGAGATGGATCTCTACAAGAGTTGCGATGCACGTCAAACTTTCAGATTTAAACTTTCTTTCAAGATTGTTGTCTCAATCAACCAAAACAGTTTCGAATCTCCTAAGAGTACTTGTTTGTCAAACTTCTCAATTTCTTGTGAGTCACATTACAACTCTCCATCCATCTATTTTTAGCGAGACATCTCAGAGAGCTTGGACTCTTGAGAGTGTATCTATCACACTTGAAAGTGACTTATATGTTCGTGTATACTGGCCTTTAAACGGGCAATGGTTCTATCTATATCCTCCTTCTGATTGGCTTCCAACGGACGGGCCTACTGCAGTGGGTCAAGGCTAGTAGTCGAGTGCTTCTCTGGGGTCATCGACTTTCCGAGTACGGACTCCTGTTCTTACATTCTGAGGGAGTAATTCCAAATATTTCCATTTGACAACTTTAGATTATTGAAAGCCTTTCCTGTAATATTTTGATCTGAGTAGCCGATATGTTCAGCAGTATTGCTTCAATGCATTAGTCATGAACAATTTTTATTAACCCATTTAAAATAGTAATATTAATATTAACATTAATTATGCTGCTTCACGGTTCTCCACTGAATGAATACATTGTCGATGATTTTTAGATTTACGTTGATGACTGTTTTTTTATAATTCTTTTTTATTCAAGTTTTTTTTCTAATGTGTGGTAATGGTTTTATCTGGGAGAGACATTTTTAGATTAGCTTTAATAATATAATTTAATTATAATGTACTATAGAATAAATGCTCTAATGTGTTAATTTTAGAATAAAGATATTATTTTATCAATGAATTGTTCACGTCCTAAATGATACTATATCTTTTCCTTTTGGCAAATAAGAATCATAGTAAGATAATCAGCTATTTTCAATCCATAATCTTATCTATAAGATTAATGTACAAACTTTGCGAGTTCCATTTTAAAGCTATAGTTTCAAAATTGTTTTTGAAACCTTTCCATAATAATAAAAAATAAAATATGGAATCTTTTTATTATATTAGTTATTCATTACAGCTATAATTTTTACATATTACATTAAGATATCACTTTTTGCCTCAATTAATTATGTCATTAAAATATTACTTTCCCATCAGCTCTAGATGCATCTCGAATTAATTTTTTTATTCAGAAAAAATTATATTGGCATAAAAAAAAAAAAAAAACTATTGATGAAAAATCTATTTAGAATGATCCATTGATTTTTTTAAAAAATTATTATAATTATATTGTTGATTTTTTGATATAAGGTATAAGAGCCCAAGTAAAGTTATATTCGAACTATCTTGGAGTTATGAGCTATCTTTATTATTATTCTATTTTAGACGATTCATACGAAATTTGTTGACTGTGTTCTCATTTATGTGATCTCATCTTTTTCTTTCTTAATGTTGTCTGAATTGATAAAATCCTTCAATATTATCTTAAGTTTTTTTTTTTGGATTCACTTATCATATTTTGTATTACATTCATTTTAAAAATAACATGACAATATATATTTATTTTCGTTTAATATTCACCTTCCATTTTGCTATAGAGTGATAATTAATGCTTTAATTGTGAATTAACTGTCCACAGAATGATCACATATCTCTCACAGTGCGAATTTGGTTTTTAGGTCAGTGCCTAATGTAGGTGTAGGTAGGGCGCTTTCTTGCAGAACCTTAACCTGTTTGCCAACACCAAGTCTATATTTGAAATCACTTGTAGGTGATTTAAATTGGGATATGCAATTCTTTGTACGCAAATCAATACTTAATGCCATTAAAATTTAATTTAATAATGACTTTAAATTTTACGTAAAACCTACAATTCTTGTCTGGAATGGGTACTTAAAATAGGTAATATTTGAAAGAGAGAATAATTTTTTTAAAAAATAAATAAAATGGCAATAACGATCAGATATGTTACTTTCAGGGTCCTTTGAAGCTGAGAAAGCTAAGCGATTGCCTCATGACTGGCGGTCCCACGAAAAAAACATGACTCCCCACTATGATCAAAGTTGGTTTGTTACCTCTAGACAACCTCTCCGTATGTCAGAAATAACCAGGAAGGTCATAAAAAAAAAATTGTTTACTCTGACTATTAACATAAAGCCAAGTTAAAAACTATTCTCATAAGATACAATATTTGGAGTAACAGTTTTATAAAAACGACTGCTTTGTATATCTATACTAAATGCATCAAATAGAGAGAAGTTTGTTACGAGAGTAACATAGGCAAATAACACATGGTTTATGCTTTATTATTACATGTTTAAAATATTCATAGAAGGTAAAAAAAAATACGTATAAAACATTGTTAGATTCTTCGGTTATTCAACATTAATTCACGTATATATATTTTTTATTATAATTAATTATCAAACGATACCTTATGATTTATGGTTAGTTAAATTAATTTTTTATGATGCCTGTTTATTTTTTTTTTCAATTATAATTTAAAACTGGTACATTAACCTTAATTGCATATGGATATTAATTGGTATTGCTTGTTAATTACTTTTGGTTCTTTTTTTTTCCATTTTACTTTATTAGAATTTATTTAACTTATCATAATACGATATTTTAATTGTTGCCTATTCATTTATTCCATTTTACATTTACTACCAAACATTATAGTCATTTAAACGTTGTGCTTACATAAAAATTAATTCCTTTTTCCTTTTTTGTGAATTATTAAGGTCTCATTGTTTTCCCGATTTATCATTATTAGAGATATTTCATAATTTTTAAATAATGAATTATTTTTTAAATTTCTGTAATTTCGTTCAATGTCTTTTATATTATTCTAAATGGACTTATCTGAGAATAGATAAAGAATATTATTATCTGTGCTGATCGTTTAATTTTGGTGAGAATAAACAAAATTCGTGATTGAAAATTTTTTAGACAAATACTTTGAAAAAAATCTTGTACATAATTTTAGAAATATTCAAATAATCAGCAAAATATTGCAGTCAAAGTTAATTTGGGTTCATAAAAAGGCTTGGGATGTATCCTCGAAAAAGTTCGGACCAATCTTTTACACTTGAATAAAAAAATAAGATTTATGTCAAAGTTGTGTTCAGGATTGAAATTTCATTACAATACAATAAATAATTCATCGTTTGAGAATTGTTCTTGAATAAAAATTCTTACGAATGATAACTAAAATTCGTAGAACCAAATATTACAATGCTACATTCACTGATCCATGATTTTGATTATAAAGTTTTGAATGGATTTAAAAATTGTAATTGTTGCATTTATAAAAGATATAAGGAAAAAAATCCTCTCTTCACCAAGTGAGTGCTAAATTGATATTATCAGTTCTAAATAAATTAGAGTCTCTTGACAATTCTTCATATCTTGTTCAAACCTTTAATTTCGCTTATTACTAAGTGTCAAAATTCTTACATGCCTCACTTTTCCTAGAACTCCTCTTATTTTGTTTTCACATTTCCTTAATTTGTTTTTATATATTTTTGTCTTTAGCGAAACATGACTAATCATTTATAGTCATTTCTTCTACACATTTTGTCAAATATGAATCTGTATCCTGCTAACTTGATGAATGATATACGGAGACAGCTGTTCTTTGAATGAGCTCAATGGTACCAAATGATGATAGCTTAGCTACAGCTAATTATCTCTAATGAAGATGTAAATGAGGGTGGCGACTGAGAGATCGTTTGAAGAAACAATCATCGGCGCCATGATTGTTCTTAGTCTGATTGGAGGATTTACTGATGTAGAAATCTATTATTCATCTGCCACGGATCATTTGGTTTTTCTAATCGAAGCCAAAAGACCTGACCAAGGAAGAAGTTTTATGTACTTGGTTTCTATCTAAATCCCGTGGGAGACATACTGCTTCGCCATCTTTTGTCAATTTAATTGCATTGCCTTTATTAGGTCCTTCCCAAATCTAATCAAGGATCAGTCTTCATTGATGCTGTTTAGAGATGCCTAATGAACATGTTTTCCCCGAAAATAAGAAAGGTAGTACCTTCTTTTGCTTCCCAAACTTCTTTGCATTACCTAAAATTCATTCGTGACCTGGAACCAAATCACCAGTATTAGTTTCAACATTTTTTTCCACAAGTAAGGATGCATAGTATAAAAACAGGGATATAAGGTACCATTGATATGGTTTGGTTATACTTTATTGAAAATTTTAATTTCTTTGTCCTTCACTCATTAAACGCTCCACTAAGCAGAAATCCACAGCCACTTGTTTTTAGAAATGGGGTCACTGGTGCTTTCCACATCAGAATATAAATGTTATTCAATTTAATTTTCTCAAGTCCCTGAGTGTTTACCTTAAGGACTCCAAATAGTTCAAAAGTTCTCGCATATCTTAATCTTAAATCTATGATTTTTGTGTTTTAATGTGCTATGTGCCATAACAAATGTCCAAGTTGATGTATACTGAACTTTAATTAAATCTTTTTTCAACCTATAATGACTAAAAAATACTCAATGAATTTCACTACTCTTTACTGAATAAACAAGAAAGGAACAATTACTTTAAAACATTTCAACTCGTTGCACTGCTTCGAAAAACAAAACAAAATACACTGCTTCGAAAAACCTGAAAACGTTTGAAGATGTTAATATGGTTTAGATAAAAATGTTTTTTAGTTTTCACAGAAAATAGCAACTGATTGTAGTGTTATAAATCTTAACTTAATTAGCTTTTATTTATTGTGTTTTTATTAATTCAATTTTTTTAAGTACAATCAAGGGACCGCTTTCGTTGATGATTTTCAGGAATTGAAAACACTAAAATAAATAAATCGAAACACTTAAGATAAAATATATAAATAAATCTTAGAGAGTAGCCCGAAAATCCCAGTTGATAATTCATGAGGTCCATCACTTATATGATAAAGTTGAAAACTTTTACCCGACAAGTGCTTATGAGAAAAAAAAAAATCAACAAAACATATTGAAAAAATTTTAACGTTTCAAGATAGATTGGTTAATTAATTTTCGGTCGACTATTACTTCTTTACAAATTGTTATAAGTATTATCTTTAAATATAAGATGTATTCCTACTAACTTTCTTTAAATTTTCATAAATTAGTTCTACCCAACGGGTTATTTGTTATTTATTGGTAAAAATAATTTAGTTATCAAGTGAATATTTGAAAGCATGAAGTTTAATATTACTAAAAAAAAAAAATCTGGTTATGAATTTAATTGAAGAACACAAACTGCCCATCACACTAAGCAATACTCTGGCTGGCTCACAAACGAAATGCTGGCTGACACTCAAAGAACGTGGAGAGACGTTAACAAATACTGGTATTTGGTACAACACATTTTGCAGGACACGTGCACGCACCAGTTATGTAAAAATATCTTTCAAAGGAAACTTTCCTTCTGTTCGTTTATGTATCTGAAAAATGAGATCATTCCAATCAATATCCATTATATAAGTAGATTAGGAACAAAATATACCATCTCCTCTTTTCAAAATATATACTTGATACTGCAGATTTGAAAAAGAGTGAGAAAAATGTTTAAGATGTTGCCTACGTTACTTCAGAAAGTGGATATCGTTGGATTCGAATTTTTACTAATCATATTGCCGCTGTGAAATGAAGCAATAGTAAACTTTGAAATTATCTTTATGAACGATGGAAGGTTTTAAATAGGAATTTATTGGATCCATTCAATAACGGTTTTAGTGTTTCATTATTCCTATTGTTATTCACATTTGAGGGTATATCAATTAGATAGGGCTATAACTAGTTATTCTACGAGATTTAATAAGTTCTTTCATATCGATTTGTTGAAAATATGATGAATAATTCGAATTGAACATAAGTAATGATATTTATTTTATTTGGCATATTTACATCAAATGCATTCAATCCTCATGTATGTATCTGGTCATTGTATAATTAACATCAAATTTACTAACTGTGTATATTTTATTAAAAGAAGATAGTTGACCTTATGAAGTAGATCGTATAAATAATATGAAAAATCTTACTCTTTTTTAAGTTATAGCAAAGAAGTGGGGAAATTTCGTACCTGAGATTAGGTCCCCGACTAGGCACTTGAGATCTCTGTTTTAATCTGACAGGTACTCTCATCTATGTTTATTTGTTATTTTTTTTATTTTCTTAATTTTTCCTTTTACTTGCTACTGTACTTAACTTTTACCATATTTATTTCTCCTTATATTTACCTTTTTACACCTACCTCTTTACCATATTAATAACTAGGTCAAACGAATAGTTGTTGTTGTTTATTGTTGCTTAAAGGCGTAAAACCCTCTGGTCATCAACGCCTATGGGATGACAAAAGTAAAAAAAAAATAAATAAATAAAAAATAGAAAAATAAAA
>NW_027111602.1:259643-279874 GCF_000696795.3 Halyomorpha halys
TAATTTATAAAGAAGGCGATGTGCTTTTAAAAATTCAAATACTCGTGTAATTTTAGCTTCCTCATCTGCGAGAGTTTCAGATAAATTTGGGGTTAGTCCTATCCTGTTCATTGTTGGCAAATAGTGAGTACACTCTTCGAAAATATGTCTAATCGTAAGAATGGACTGACAATATTCAAACGAATAGTTTTCTATAATTTATTACTCTAGTTCTATATTTAGAATTCTATCACACCTGGCTGTATCTATTAGTAACTAGTTTCTAGTTCTCCTATATGTATTCTTTCTTAAATTATTATTATTATTTCTTTTATTAACAAAAAAAACATTGTTTATTTTCTCTCTATATTTATTTTATCGTTTTGTGATATCTTACAATGTTTGTATCCTGTTATTCATTAAGCCCTGACGAAGCCCTCCAAAGTGGGGCGAAACGTTGGTTCACAATAAATAGTTTTATTTTAGCATTTTGATACCTTTATTGACCCCCAGCCGGGCTATCTTCCCACAATGCATATATTTTAAATACAGTTGTAAATATCAGTAAATAAATTTTCTCTTTTAGTGTTAAAATTGTTAATTATGGGAATATTAATTCAAATACATTATTATTACACCATGATTCCGGGAATTTAATCAAAATAATAATATTTGCCTGGATATTGGAGCATACAAATAGATCCTAGCCCCAAATACGGTGACTTGTATTCTTGGAACACGAAGTCATAAAACTAGCAAGGACGAAGGCGATATCCCTCCAAAAACCTGAACCGTCCCGCAGATCTGGAATCAGAAACAGGTTATATACTAAAATAGCTCACTTTCCTTGCTATGTGATGTTGACCCGCCCCGAATCCTTAATAGCGTTTAGGTTCAGTTTAGCTTATTGACGTACAAGTGTTCCATGTAGTTTATCTTTTTATGTTCAAAGTAATTTTAAACAGACGTGAAGAGTGTTGGGTAAGTACTTGGCAGGTAGACAGATGGTGAGAGTAGTTTGGCTTGGTTTGTGATGTTTACGAACAATAGATATTGGCGTGTGTAAGCTGTACTCCAACGTCATAGTTTTTCTTTTGTGTTTTAATAATATACCACATTCATAAATTATGACTGATGAAATACGACTTGTTTTTCTCCTCTTCAATCATACTCTACATTCACTTACCATCAGGCTTCCAGGAGATATATCTAGAGCTACAGCTATCTTCGAAGGAATTTAGGCTTGACGATTTACTTTAAAATAATATAAAACCATTAGGAATAAGAAGATCAAATATGACTATATTTGAGCGAAAATTAATTATTTGTTGCGAGTGAGGAAGTATGATTGAACTGAATTTATAATGTGAGGTATCGAAATACTTTTAAGTCTCCGTTTAAATAGACTTAATGGTTTACCTTCTACATCTCAATAGTAGATGGAAGTACCATTGCACAAATAACTGACACTGGATGGAAATTAAATTTGAGTAAGATCAAAAATTAACGAATTGATGTATACTGAACCGAAATTCATGTTAGTTATACTCTAAAAAGTTTATAGTTGATTTACTATCCAGAAGCCAAATGCAAGTATTTCTTTTCTGCTTAGGGAAAGGAGAGGTCCTCCTCCTAAAAAAATAGTTTAGTTTTGGGAATAATTGTATATTTTATCTTTGACATGAAGAAACATGATATGTTCAAATACGAATTCCACTTGACTACAGATAATTTTCTTAAGATTTTTTCTTGACTGACCTTGATGACTTCTATAAAACATTCTCCTATTTTGTTGTAATAAGTTCTGTTTATTAGATTTTTAGTTATAAGTTTTAAGTGTGACTAAATTTGTAAAAAGCGTTAGTGAATTTTTAATTTTAAACATGAGAAATCAGAAAGGATACGCTCAGAAAATTAATTTTTCAGAAATGTCCTCTTATTTGTTTCCTGATGTGGTTAAAATTTCATTTCTTAAAATATATTAGTTTTAAGTATAGCTGAAATCTGCGCGTTTGGCGTACATACTTGGCATGTGTAGCTCCTTGTGTTAAAGGTGTTTACTTGAAAGCTACACAATTAATCTATTTTGTCACTAACCTCTACATTGGTTGATTTGATACGGATTGAATCTCTTATAAAATTTGTTTTTCTGGATTTATATATTTTTTTATTCCCAATTGTTAACTAGGCAGTGCATTAGTTCAGGAATAGAAGGATAAAATTTAAATTTTTCCAACAATTTTTACTCGAATTCCCAACTTACCGTAGGTCATTTTTGGAAAACCAACCTTTCTAAATAGTGTTTATTAGCAAATTTTGAGTTCTTGAAATTTTTAAGTTTGAGTTTTTGAACAAATTTTGCGGTTTGAAATAGGTTCTCAAATATCTCAAATTTCAGGTTAATTATTGGGGAATGATAGGGAGAGCTATCATAAGCTCCTCCCCATTTCTCCCCCGGTAACGATGTTCTTACTCCTGAATATAATGCGTAACTTTCGAAGAATGGTCTAAAGCGTTTGTTATCAGCTATAAGTTAATGGCTCATTAAGCAGACACATTCACCGCTAAGAGAGCGATGTCTATAATTATACACGAGCGGTTGGATAAGATTACTACGCCTCGGCGCCGAGTTGATTCACCGGGACAAGCCCCCAGTGACGTAGCCAACACGTAGCTGTTTACCAGGGGACGAGGTCGAACCTGCTCGCCTTGGATCGCTATGTTCTTCCACCTCTCCTCTGATATAATTCCAATATTTTCATTCTGATATACAAAAATAATTGCGTAATATTTTGAAATTAACGGTTTGAATGTATGAAAACGAATCCGATTTTAAATTAGAGTAGGGTCCATTTAAGGAATGTGGCAGAAGTAACGAACCCTATTAGGATTTGATAACATGCTACGTTAGGCACGCCATTTTCCTTGGCACAGTTAACCGCTCTTTAATAACCTGTTATTTAAATTAATGTGTCATGCTCATTCTTAGCAATTAATGCTAAATGTCTCTTATTAGTCGAGGGTTTTAACTGTAACAGTCCAATGTTTCTAAATGAGAAATGGATGGTTTTTAAATATATTTTTGTAATATTTGTATTTCACTTCTATGTCACAAATTCACGCCGATTTTTAATTTCAGGTGCTTAATTGAAATATTACTGAATTTTAACATTGTTCGATTAAATTAAATCACCTCTTCCCGTTCTAAGCAAATAAATTCCCCGTAAAAAGCCAAAAAACATAATCCATAATTCTCAATTGGTTTTGACCTTAATTAATACTATAGTACCTGAGCACCACAAATATCCACGATTGATTGGCCAGCACATTTGGGATTATCTCAAAAGAAAGGTTTGGTCTTGAGATTCATCTCCTACAACCCTTGAAATCCTAAAGGCAGCTGTATTGGAGGAGTGAGGCAATATACCCCAAAATATTTTTAAAAGTATGCCAAAACGAGTGAAACCAGTCATTAATGCCAGAGGAGGCACGTTATTAAATTTAAATTGTAATTTAAAACTTAAAATTGTAAAAAAAGAAAATTTTATTAATAATCCTGTTATTAATATTCTTCTTGTTTGATTAATTTATTTCTTTTACTGAATAAATTAGTTTTCTTTTATCGTTGCTATAGTGAAATTGAGGTCGATCTGTTTTTGTTTCATTTCAAATTAGGATTTGTTTTTCTAAAGTAATGTTTTGAGGGAATCTTTAAGTTTCATTTTTTATTTTTGAACTACTAACAAATAATAAATACATCAAATTAAGATCGGTATAATTATTTCTTATATGTTGCCATTTTAAGATACAACTGAAATAATTACTGTTCATAAATAATTATTTCTATTAAGCTCTTCATCTAAGGTTGAATGAATTAAATATACTGAAAGAACTATTTAATAAGACTTCGCTAGCATTTTTCTTTTCTTTTTTTTATAGGAACTTCATATTAATTTGGAAGTCGGAGGCTTTTGTCTGATATTCTACATTATACATAATATTTAATTATAGTATATAATATATAATTATATAAAGTTGTTTATTGAGAAATAAACATATTGTTTGCATATAAACTGAACACCCCGATGACGTAAATGATTGATTTAGATTGAGATTGTGGGGTTGGACGATAACATGAATATTAACCCTTTCAAAAACACATGCCAATATTTGTGACATGTTGTTATCCTGAGCAGCCACTGATAAGATATGAAACAGCAGCCTGGAGGGTTCAGAAAGTGATTAGGCCTCATTTATTCCTGATTTTGTGAAATTTTCACATTTATCCTAAGAAGCGAACCGGTGTGACGATATTATTAATTAGTTCATTTTGATTACCATTAATAGAATAAGTTAAGATAATTGATATGCTCTCTATTTTTATAGCAATTCGCTGTTGAATGTCTATACAGTGATACCCTGACCATAAAAAAATGGCATAGAATATTTTTTCGAAAACGCTTTTCACCCTCTGGCTGAGAGGGAAATCTTACAATCGATCAATTGTTTTCATAAAGGTAGATTCTGGAGAAGATGAAGGAATTTAGTACCTTTGACCATTTGCTTTTCGTGGACTTTAATACATATTATGATATTAAACAAAACTGTATATAGGAGTGAAGAGACCCAGAATCCCGCAAAAGTTAATAAGATTATCTAGAACTGCTATTAACTCGAGACCTGAGACTAGGGTACTCTTACATGCACCCTGTTTAGTCTAGCTACAGACATCGTTCTGAGAGAAGGTAGAGTACAAACAACAGGCACTATATATACAAAAATCACAAAGACTAGCATATACCGATGTTATATGTATTATTAGAATATCATTGGTTCTACAATATACTTTTATAACGAGGTAGCGGAGTGGCAAAGACAAGAGACACCAACTCCATCGGGGTCGAAATCCGGCAGTGACAGATAATTATTTATTCTTTTACAGTAGTCCTGAGTCAACCCAGTGGTTTAGAGAGCCCTCCGGGGTCTACCCGGCCTCACAAAGTGGGAACCCTTAATTAGGGAAAATTTGACGGTCGCTTAGTTCTAACCATATCACCTCCTTGCACATTCGTTGGTTTGGTAGCAGTACTTTCTGACAAACTATAACACGTCTGACACTTCATGGGTTGTAGCGGTACAGATATTTTTTTATTATCCTTTTATATCGGTAGAGGCCGCGGCAGTTAAAATGGATCTTGAGATATAGGAAAAAAATACTAATTATATATCAGCTGACAACCGCAAGCTCCATCGTACTATCAGCCTTATTATTACATCAATTTTTTATTTAACTGTATTATTTACAGCAATAAAAATATAAATTAAAACAAAAAATAGCATTATCCCTGGAATCGGCCAATCAAATAGACATAAGGTCAACAATGCTAAATCACGAATCCCTCAGATGGTTGAAGCAATTAGATTTAATTGGTTGTTAGAATTGTTATTGCCAATTTTACTATCTCTCTCCTATGAAAACTTGTTTTCGTCGTTTTATTTATTTTCAACGTATACTATCATATTTTATTATAAAAGTAGAAATTACGTTTTTCTAAGTAACACCTACAGTATAAGCTGCTTTTCCTTATAAGAAGATACTTATAAATCACTGATTAAACGGGGGAGCCAGTTAACTGGGAGTCTAAAAAAGAAAAAAAAGTCAATATTAAGTCAATGGAGCCACTGGATATTCCAAAGCATATATTCACCTACTATGGAGTGGAATTATTTCCCTCAGACCCACTAGGTTCCAATCCGTTCAATCTCTTAAAATGTTATCAAAGATTAACAATTCGATTAATTATTCCCAAACAGAAATTTGACTACAGACTGACTACCAAAGTTGTTCTTTGATGCCTAAAACGTAAAATACGCATTAAAATTATCGGATCGGTGAACTTTTTTTTTTATTCAAGCCTTTGGTATTGAGACAGTAGTCTTATTTAGGTATTCAAGTTAATGTTAATGACCAAGAATCTTTTAAATATTAAATTGGTGTCTTTATTCAATTATTTTGTTGAATTTTACAGAACTTAGCGTTTTATTTATTTTAATTTTGCCGCTGATTAATCTGGAGATCCGCTTAAGTGGGAATTTTACTGTACACTAAAGAAAAAAAAATGTACAAGAAAATATTTATATTATAAATTTTAATATAATATTAACATTATATTTAAACGTAAAGATTTTCCGAAATGATTTAAAAAAACCTAAATCAAATACGTTTTATGAGTAACTTTAGTAACGAAATGAGGCTTATTTATATGAATTTTTTTCAAGATTATTCATTTTTTGAATTTTTTTAAAAGTTTGATAACTTTGAAAATCATTTTAAAAAAGATAAATGTAAATCTTTAGATGGAGTATAGAGATTTTTTTTAAATACTTCAACAAAATATCCATGCAAAGAAATAAAAGTGAGGATTTTTGTTTCAGGAAAATAAAGTTTCAGAAATATAAATGTGTGCCTTGTCCGATAATCTGTCTTCCCACATGACTACCAGTTCCGGGAAGGATATTTCTATTGTACGTTCTCGTTTTTATTTTTAGGAAAAAGAAAAAACCTTTGAATCTAGCTGTCTGTACCATACTTTTGTATTTCTTCTCGTAGTATTGAAGACATATATCTGGGATGCTCTTATAACGGTCTCTTAGACCTGCGTCAGCCTTAGGTAATTACAAGACTAGACAATTAGGATAATTAGAGGAGTAACGTAACTTGGGAATAACAAGTGACACGTGGAAAAGTTCAACATTTAATACAACTCAAGGCCTGCGGCTTATTGAATGAATATATTCATTAAAAACTTCATATTATTATAAGGAAATAATGAAGTTGTGATGTAATCAATAAAAACATTGTTATATAACGCATCTCTTAACTGTTGCTTATGCATAGACGTATCTTCATGACTGTTAATTTCAATTCACATTGTATCAGTATTAACCCTGATAGTTCTATACTTTATCTCTGATTAAAGAATAGACATGTGAAATAATGCATTAAAATATTTTTAGTGCAATTTATTTATTTTTATATTATTATTCTATCCTAATGTCTTATTCTATCTTAATCTTATTATTTATTTGAATGTCTATGCAAAAGAAAATAAATAAAAGTTATTTCTATATTTTATTTTAGCAGTGCTTAAAACAAAACGTGAAGGTCATTTCCAAAGGCCATTCTTTTCGTTGCTTCCTAAAAAATCTAAAGAATTTTACAACTATCAGAAAGCTGAATTTCTTTAATTTCAGCATATGCCAACACCTCTCAAATTTTGTCTTCAGAAAGGAAAAAAGTAGTTTTAAATAAATAATAAAAAACTCAAACCTTTTATTTTACATCTTCAGGTCTAATTTGTTTACGTTGATCCAGTCAACCGTCTCGTATTGTTTGTAGGGTTGTGAAGTTTAAATTTCGTGTGGGTTTATTAAATAAGTGTTAAAGTTATCGTGATTTTCGAAAAAAAAGTTGAAGAGATATTGATTCGCTTATAGCGTTCTCAAAAAGATCCAATTTTCATAAAATAAAAACAATATTTAACTTGGACGGTTCAAACAAAATATATTTCGCGTAAATCTATGATGTGAGTTTGCAATTAAAACGATTCAGACCGATTGACGTTGCTTGGCCTCATAAACTATTTTTTTTTTATTAAAATTTTTGAGGTGCAAAAAACGGATATCAACTTTTTATCTCCTTATTAAATTATTTTACTTCAAAATATGGGTAAAACCTCCACTTAAACTCATAAAATCAGCATAATTTTGAAACAATTTAGAAGGAGTTACATAGTTCGGTAAAACTCAATCCATTGCCTATAACGTTAAACATATTTTTATTGAGTTATAACTGAGGCTAATTACATAATAACATTACGGTTAATTTCCTATGTATAGAGAGAAGATAAGGTGTAAGCATTGGCTCCTATGAAACTCTTCCGGAGACACAAATGGGTTTTAAAAGTAAATAATTAAATGAGGAGAAGATGGTTAGGGGTGCGGTCAATGAAAAACACAAATAAGTATGATTAACTTATTTTAATGTGCCGACGTTTCGGCTAGAGTTTCTAGCCTTCTTCAGTGTTTTTCATTGACCGCACCCCCAACCATCTTCTCCTCATCTATCATCCACGGTCAACTATCTCTCATAATTATAAATAATTAAATCTTTGAAACTCCTGTACCCTATCCTTGATTCCTACCCCATAATCCCAGATCACCAGTTTGGATTCCCAACCACCAAAATCCACTTGTTTCTAACCTGGCTTCTCCTTCATTACCTAATAATGCTCCTAGGCGTCTGAAAAGAAGATGGCCTCTCTCTCGAGGTCTTCTCCTCTAAAAATGTTATTAGAGTTCTATCAATGGGTAGATTCTCCATATGTTTGTATTAGGTCACCTACAGCAAATTTACTTGTTGTATTTTTATACAGTTGTAAATAACAATAAATAAATTTAGAAAAAAAAAGTAAATAATTGGACTACGCATGGGGGAGCTTTCAGATATCTGTAGCAAGAACTATTTAATTCTACTACTGAATATGGATAGGACTTGGACCTTGGAGAGGTGGAATATGTTATTGAGGATATGGAAAAATCATTAAGGCTTAGAAAAACTTATGTTTGGGAGTCCATTGGCTAATAAAGATCTGAAATATTTTGTTCTACTAGAAATCGAGATTGAAGAGTCTTGAGGGAATTTTCTCATCCAAGGTGTCTAGAACTGGTAATGGTCGAAACAGACTCAAGACATATATATAGTGATTCATGTCTACGATATCTGAACCGCTTCGAAAACGCCTTGTTGTTTAATAAAAATTATCATTATCAGACAAAATAACAGTTTTTTTTCGACCTACTTCTGACAGAAATCGAGGATTAACCCAATACCTATACTTTAGAGGCCATATTTAAGGAAAAATATCTCAAGTACATCGAGTTGAGCTTAAGCAAATAAAATAAATGCATCTGAAAAGGATTATGACGGAACAGTAATGCTGATAAAGGTCTCTCTAGTGCATATCCCTATTATCTTAGTTAATCCAAATTTCCTCCTTTTTAATCCTGATATGCTTTTTTTTACTGTTATTATATTTATATTACCTTTTGTTATGCTGCATTAAATATATTGCAAATATATAAAAATGGTATCAAACAGATTTTTGCTTCCTCACTAACGAAAGTAGGGAAGCTTTGTATTAATACAGAAACTAAACACATAGATTTCTCACTACCCTATTTTTTTTCTATCATCAACGTTTCGGGGTTCTCTTCAGGATAATATTCGTAGACTGGCATTGATTTTTAACAACTCTAATAGCTTTAGGAAAGTGAAAAACCTAAAGCTATTAGAGTTTTTACTTTAGAGAACCTAAAGCTACACAAATATTCTATATAATACCAATATTCTGAGAACATCTATAGTAAACAGAACATTCTCTCATATACATCAATATTCTATACACACATTCTAGGAATAATTCATTCAAAAGCTATTAATTTACCGCAGATTTTAATTTACGGGATTCATATTATGAAACAAATAAAAATAATATCCTATTATTCGCAGATTCTATGTGTTCGTTGTCATTACTGAAAAACCTGTATACAAAACATCCTAACGCAGAACTTGTATTTCAAATAAACTTTAAATTAAATTAGACTAACCGCACAGTTTTGTTCATCTGGATACCAGGGCATAAGGACATCCCAGGCTGACCAAGCGGCAAAAGCTGCATCATTGAAGCCGCCGTCTGACTGCTTTGATTACCCCAAAACGACCTTTATTCTCTGATGACAATACAAATATTAAATAAATGGCTGGCAACCTAAACCAAAACAACAGAAAACAAATTAAGAGTACTGTACTTTCATGGAAGACATCAGACAACACCAAGAAGTAATGACTAGGCTACGAATAGCACTCGACTAACCCAAGAACATCTAGACCAAATTGTAGATAGTATCACAAACCAGTAACTGTTAAACAAATAGTGTCAGACTCCAGGCATTTGATAGACACCGGGTTTGGCAACTTTACTAAACGATAATAACCCTCACATTCCGGAAATATTTGATTATTTTAAGAAAACAGATATGTACGAATATATATATAAATTTGATTTATTTACATCTTTATTACATTAAAATTTTTTTTTTTAATTTTATTGTATTTATATAAGTTTTTAATATAAACTATTACCATGACTTCAGCTAATATATTCTAGTTCATATATATAATGATATTAGGAGGTTTCCAAAATTGAAGTTAAGTCAGTATACCTAGGCAAATATCAGCATAGATGTTAATCGCCTTATATTATTTTTTTTTAAGTCTTTTTGATGACCACAGTAAAGAAACAACTGTTAACTACTTTCTTTGGAATACGTCCGATTTTAAATAAAATGAAAAATTTTTTTTTGTAAAGTTCACCACTATTAAAGCAGACCAGTGAGTGATATTTTGGCCACATTGTGTGGCTATCCTTATGATTTACCTGTGGCTTTATGCAACAGCCAATAATGTACAAATTACAAATTCTGAAAAATGAATCCGAAAAATTTAAACAAGAGGTTTTTCGGAATGGAGAGTGGACATATACATGTCGTACTAAAAACAATAGTTACGATGTTTTCTTGAGAACACTGTTCGCTTCTGCACGTATAATAAGTTTAATTACTCTCAAATAACATTAAATATAATACAATAAACCTTTAATACTGGTCATCGCTTCCTTTGGCTCTAAGCAACAAATATAATAAATGATTTTTAATCATTCAACTCCTGTTATTATGCGGTAGGAATGTCGAGAAATCCAGTAAAGGTGCGGTCAATAATATTTATCGGATTTATGCAAGAATATCTTTGTTTGTTAGACGAATCTTATACGAAACATGTATCTTTTTATATTAAGTTGTTGAGATGCAAAATAAACCCCCTTTAGAATATTATCAATATTCTATATTTGATAGTACAGCATGTTGATTTTACAATAGTGAATGATATTGTTTGAACAATGTTTTGTTATAATTTTTAATTAAGTAACTATTGGACAAAATTTCTAAAAATAAATGGATATACTTACCAATAAGGAATATTAGTACTTGAAGATGGGGAAACTTAAAACGTTATACTAGCAAATTTGCAATATTGATAATAATCTGAAGGAAGTTTATTAGTCACCCCAAACACCTTAATGTAAAAAGGTTTTGAGGTGACAACTTTCTAGGAAATAAAATCTAAAAGAAATTTATTGATTTATTAAATTTTAAGTGGTCGATTTACGATGAACACTAGGGTCATTTACACTGGAATTACAAATTTAGTAGGTTACAATTGACAATTCACAAAATAACAATTACAGAGTGAGAAATTTACTATTATAATTTACATTTTACAAAGTTGCGATTAAAAAGTTACAGTAACAATTGATGTTGTTATTAAATTACTATATTAAATTATGCATCCACTTATACATGCTGGAATTACAATTAGACTAAATGTGATCATAGATTTTAATAGTTTTTAAAGTGAAAAAGTTTTGCTATTGTTGGATCTTCTCTCAACATCTCCTGTAAACTGAAGAGAATTGGTGTGATTCGTGTGCAATACATTCAGTGAGAATGTGCCTAACGGTGAGATCGTTTCCGCAGTAGCGACAAATCTGTGCATATTGTTTTTTTATATGAAGACCATGGGTGAGTCGAGTATGGCCTATCTGGAGACGAGTTAAACGTCCATCCAGAAACTCGAATCTGCCACGAAGAGTAGATGGAGTTCTAACTATAGAAGAAATATATATCGTTGCTCAAGCTGTGATACCTCTTAAGTCCGAAAAAAATCAACCATAACTTATATCTAGAATTGTTTCGAGATATCTTTAGAACAAGGGTTCCAGTGGAGATCCGTGGTTTTGGCCTAGGGAAGTTCCTACAAAACATATGTTTGTGGCGATTTATTTTCAGAACTACTTTAGCGAATATCTTTCCTGAGGTTTGGGTTTTGAATGGAAGGTCTTAACAGGCAAATGCACAATAAATGTTACTCAAAATGCACTTTCAAGGATCCTAACTTTCAAAGTTGGGAATAGGGGTGGGCCAAGCACATGGTTCACTTTCTGCCTTAACGGTCCGCAGGCTACTATAGGTTGCTTATAGTACAAAAGTCCAAGAGGAGAAAAAAGGTAGTTATTTCACCGCAATTTTTGATTACTTAATTGAAAACTAGGTAACTGAAAAACTAGATAATTGAAAACTGGTCAGAATTAAAGAGTCTGCCAAGTATAGGTAGGGGAAATAAAAAATGGCGGCTGTTTCAAAACGTTAAAAAAAATTATATTTTTTATTTGGAACTCTATATTTTTACAACTACCAACAACAATAGAAAATCTAAGAGAGCATCATTTAAATTGGAGTAAATTTTCTAAAATTGAAGCCCTAATAGAGCTATTTACGTTCAATAGTTCTCGAGATATAGCTTTTTAAGAAGTAATATTTCATAAAAATGTTGTATGGAATGTACTGAAACATCAGCAGACAGTGAATTTATTTTGAAAAATCTATATCTCAAAAATCATTTGGCGTACAGATGTCTATTAGCACTCAAATTAAAGCTAGTTTAATGGGCTATAAAGTAGTTTATGAAATTTATTATTGTTGGAGTAGTAGTTTTCATGAAATTTGCTAAAATAAATTGATTTATAGTTGTTCGGACAAATTTTCATTTGTCAAATTTATATTCATATGTGAATATCATAAAAAACTACTATCTCTAGGAAGATAAGTGTCATAAACTACTTTATAGTAAGTTAAATTTTCTTTATTTTGAATGTCGGCGTGCATATGTGGCAGACATATCTCATGGGTGTAGAGATATATTTTTTCAAAAATGAAACATTTTATTCGAACAACTATAAATTAATATTTTGTGAGTTTATTTTGTCAAATATCATAAAAACTACTACTCCTACAAAGATAAAGGCTATATCTCTAGAACTATTGGACGTAAATAGCTCTATTAGGGCTAATATTTCAGAAAATTTACTCTTCCTTGAATAACGTTCTTTTAGATTTTCTAGTGTTGTTGGTAGTTTTTATGATATAGACCTCCGAATGAAAAATTAATGTTTTTTTAAGGTTTTGAAACATCCACCATTTTTTATTCCCCCTACCTATACTTGGCAGACTCATCAGTTTTGACTAGTAATTATACATTGTTTTCATTAAAATAATCAAAACTGGGTGTGAGATAACTGCCTTTTTTTCTCTACCGGCTCTTGTACTCTTACTGCTTTAGAAACCTGCTGGGATAATTTTTTTTTCTTCTTACGTAAAATGTATTGTCACTTCAACTACTACATAGATCATTTAACATCTGCCATAACTGTTTGAAGGATCAGTAAAAATATTCAAAATTAATAATTCTTTATCGCTAATTATTATTGATTTTATTACCTAAATATACGCCTCAAATATCTTGCGTATATAATAGGGCCTGATGATTTGAATATTAGTTAACCTTTCACGTATTACAACCAATATCTAAATTGTTTTATTATAAATATTCTATTTGGCCTAATCAGTTGTGAGCTGCCGATAGTCAATTATTGATAACGATCCCTGTTTTACGATAGTAATAACATATACATAAATATTGTGAAAGTGGTATTATGGAATCGAGGTCAATTATAACGATAAATAATCGGCAATCTTTTTGAAAAAAACATAGCAATAAATGTCGATGATTTATATTTTGTTTGATTTATATCAGAGCTGTATAACTACTGTCTGTAAATGTCTTAGCGAACAGGCTACAACCTGCTACAGGCTTGCTCTTCTTCTTTATAATCTGCCAACAATTATTCTTTATTGTTCTGATCAAGATTTTAGGGAAGAATCTCTGTTCCCTTTGAGGGATCCCTTAATTTTATTGGAACAAAAAGAATTCTCATCGATTCAGACTAGTTCGATTCTGAAACAATTTTTTTTTAATGTACATATTTATCAATTTATTTAAAATGTAAAATGATTAATGATTAATAAATAATCATGACTTATTTTGAATAATTTATAAACGATTAATAAATAATAATGTAGCATAATAAATTTAAATTGCTAAATTACATACCTATACCAAAATTAGAAATTAACTACAACCTCAAATCTGCAATTTTCTCAGCATTTTCCAAATACACCACTTTGGCATCGGGCGGACGATACTGAATTTCGTCAATCATCACACTAATAATAACCATTTTAACTTTTATATCATTCACCTTATATTTTGTACTATTCATCTTATATTTTATATTATTCATATAATAAGTATATCCTGTGCATATGATAAATAAGTAATTCAAAACCCTCCCTTCCTGGATCATTGATCAAGCGTATTTGATCTCTCTTAAAACGTATTTGATTTGTTTCCAGTAGGTTTTGTATTTGTGCAATGATCAATGGCCTAATGAGTTTTTTCAAACAGCATTTCGTTTTTTTTTGTCTTCATTCGCTTCAATCTTATTTTTTATTTTATTGCTGGAATTTTAACACATTATCAGAACATTACATAAGGTTGTAAAATCTGTTCTGCCCAAATTTCAGGAAAATGTTATAAAATATTAATTTTCATTGCAAACATACATTTATTCAACAAAGAGTATTTCTTTACCATCAACCATTGTTTGAACTAAATCCCCAACCCAAAAATGAAATTAACTTTTTTTGCCTTAAGAAATCGTTTATTCCTAAGTTTACAATAAAAGATTATATGTTTTAAAATTCGTCTCTCTTACAAAATGATGTATCAACCGGAAAAGGAGACCATTAGACAGTGTCTTATCAGGTGAATAAGACTTCCTTACGAAGCCTGGAGAAATTACTGAGAATGTCCTTTGGATGATATGATGAGGCATTGTTATAGTGCAAGATAATACCCTATCAATTCACCGAAACAGGATGTTTACCCTGTAAAGCATCACAAATTCTGTCTAATTGTCGACAGTAGAACTCTCCTCTGATCGTCCATCAGGTGTTATCACCTCAAGTGCTGCACTCAATGCTTGTTCCACCAGACGCAAAACATAATCTTTTTGGAGTGCAACCCAACTTTAGATGTCGGAACTGATTTTCTCTCACACTCATCCATTGTTATATTTTCTCCAGTTTTCTTAAAGAACCCATTTTCAGTCCCCTATAATTATCCTGGGTGTGAGGCGAGGTGTCTCTTTGTGGGAAAAACAATGAGGCACAAATGGAAAGATGCTATTGTGCATTTTTCAGCGGAAGTTATTTATTTTGTACTGTAAACTGGATTTAATTCTCAGAATTGAAGCCTACTAATCTATACTATTTGGAAATAGACATAAATTAACACAGAGAGGTTTAAAATGTTTTATTGAGCCGAAATTGAACAGAACCTTATTTACAGCCCAATAATTTTAATTCACCTGATCTCTAGATGAGTGTTCTCTCTAGAGCTAAGAACTATCATTTTTTCAAAATGCTTTCAATCGAGGCACGTGCCTGGGATTGCATGATCTGTTTTTGTTTTTATCCTCAGTAGATGAACTTGTTTTTTCATGAGATGTTGCGTAAACATTAAATTCATTTCTTTTACTTTGTTGCATTCTTATTTGGACTCTCGGCGACATTTCATGGTCCACTGAACCCAGTCAGATGTAAGTACAAATAAGTGACATGCTACTAAAATGAGAAGTAGCTACAAGGCTTAAAAACATAAACTAAGCTCGCCAAGGGTTGTACATGGTCGACCATACCCATACTGCTAACCTAACTTGATAAGATGCGGTATACTTCAGTTCTATCAAAACTACTGGTTTTTAAGCGTTGTATTCGAACCCTTCAGTATCTTATCCTATTCATAGTCAGATTTTTCTCAAAAAATTTCATACGATCAAACTTACAATTGGTTATAAAAAATTTCCATTTAAATAAATTCTACAGCTACTGGGAACTACGAAATTCTGCAAGAAAATGAACTTACTACCTAGTTTTCCGTAATACATGCAATTTATTTATACCGAAGTGAATTATATGATATAAATTATTACTTAGCCATTACTATTCATTGATCCCTTTATTTGAATTAGATTTTCACGTTAGGTGATAATCGTTAGCATTATCTAGAATGGTTTCGAATGCCATATGTCCAGCTATATAATATTAAATTTATTACTTCCTATCGTTTTTAGATAGCAAAAAATAAATATAAACATGTGTAAATAAATTCCATCACAACAGCTCCCCGCGGAGACTGCAGTGTGGCCAAAAACTATTAATAAATAGTCAAACAAATTAATTGTTTTCTTAACGCAACCCGGACCATCATCTCCTTCTAAGAAATAAATAATTTAAATTTCTCATTTTCTGTATACACGATAGTTTTTTTAGAATAAATTTGTTTATTTATTTTTTTCCTAACAACGAAATACACCATTTCTATAATATTGCGTTTGCAAGGGCAAAAGTTTAGACTTTATTGCGCCTCTGATAACTCATTTCAGAGTTTTCATTGGTTAGAAAATCATTTTTCTTCAATAAATAAAGAAATCCTCTTCACCGAGAACAGGATACCCGCGTACCTGTAAAGGGTGTCCCAAAATGAACGCAAGATTTGAATTTGCCACTATTCGTTCAGTAAAATGTTGGCAACTCTACTAAAAAAGAAAAAGCCATTTAACAACTGAACTATATGTTAAAGATAATGGAAGTTTGGCGGCTATAGTTCGAAAATTTCGTTCAAAACACAGTATTAGAGTAGTAGTTTGATTCGGCTTGGTTGCCAAGAATTGCGAATTTCAAGAAGGCTCTCTCCCGGATTTTGTGCTTGAGGCATCATTAGACTATACTTTTTCGAAAATGAAGCTGGTCAAGCAGTGAAACTTACTAGTTCTCAATATCAAAACATGATAACATAGTTTTTTTCTGCCTAAATTGGATGATATTGATGCGGACGACGTATTATTCAACAAAGGGTGCCACATGCCATACAGCCCGTGAAACATTCACGGACTGTATAGGATGTGGCATTCATCACCGCATGTGGCATTGATTCACATTCAATCACCGCATGAAAGATTTCCTGGTCCTATGCTCTCTAGTTTTGGAAACAAGAATTGGCCCCCTAGAACCTGTGGTTAAACACCATTGGATTTCTTTTTATAGGGTTATTTAAAGTCAAAAGTCTATGCCAAGCTCACAATCACGTGTGAATAAAAAGACGAAATTCAGCCACCGTTATGCAAAATGGCCCATGACGTTGGAAAATTTCGACAAAAAAGTGCACGTTTGCCAGCAAAGCCCTGGAAGCCATTTGTCCTAAATGTTATTCCATTCACCTTATCCTGTGTACTTTACATTTCAATAGAAAAAAATCTGTTTTTTTATTTAGTTCAAATCTTGTGTTAATTTTGGGACATCCTTTACATATAATGGCTTTACTGTAGAAGTTAAATATTTATTTCATAATACATTTATAAAAGGTTTTATGTATTTTCTTTTTTTTTTCAATTCAGTATCACGATGCATCTAAATATTTCTTACACAAATTAGATATTATTTTTAATATAAATACAGATAGAAAAGCTTGGTTCAACCATCATCGAATTGTCTTTAGTACCTCTCACGGTCATTGAGTGTTTTGCATTATTGACAATTACGTCATGAAACGTAAGTTATTTGTTTGTACACATTTCAATGTCATGTTACTCTAATCGTTTCATTATATCCTATGGTTTATTCCATTTTTCCCTAAAATTTGTCCTCATTTCACTTTAAAACAGTAGTATTTTCTTACCTAAACTCAGAATATTTCTACTCTATTTATTAAAGTCAAATCTTATTCAAATGCTAAAAAAAGACATTGGTTCTTTGGAGACTGGAGAGCCGTGTTAAAATATTTCATAGTGTATACGAAATATTTTCATTCTACCATCTTGAAATCTCAAATTCACTCCTACATTAGACGATCCTACTATTTTCATAAATTACTGCTTTTGACAAATCTTTTATTAATTTTCCTTATAGATTCGCTGATTCTAGTCATCAATCCACAATTTTGGAATTATAAAATAATTGAAATATAAAATTAATTAATGCTTATATTTGTAACCAATGAACTAGAGCATGAAAGAGATGAACATTGAACCTTAACGAGGAATTAATGGCCGTGATCTGGTAGATTTCTCTCAGTTTTATATTGGTTATAGGTTGGTTGACCTTGTCACATTTAGCTCGGTCTGGATTGGTGTAGGAAAGTAAAAACAAAATTAAAAATCATTTTTGGCTTTTAAGTATTGACATACTTCTATTAAGGATATTATAGGATTACGCGTCGTTTTCTTATTGCATAGTTCATGTTTGATTGCAAATTGCCCATTCATCTTTTTTTACACCAACACATCAAGGTTACTATCTGTGCTTATTGTGGGACCATTAATTTTAGTTTCCTAATATACCTTATTAGGTTTGATGATGATGCTAGAAGTGAGACCTGGAGATTTAAAAATTCACTGTCAAGTTCGTTTACGAATTTAAAACTTAAGACTAATTCGAATTGATGTTGTCTGAATCCTTTTTAGCGAACATGCTAATGATTTAGTTATAGACATATATTTCATTCACCTTGCAAATAAAATAAGTTATTCCTACATGTAATTCATCTAATATATGATTCATGTAAGGACAAGAGAACATTAAATTGGAGAGTTGTTTAAACGATCATTGTCGGATTTACATAATCCGAAATTTGCAGCTCCTTTTCTGTTTTGTGTAAAATCGCTGTCAGGGGTCTCATTTTCCGATACTCTCCGTAACAGGTCGTACCAGAAGAGCCCGAAGACGCCGCGACTGCAATGCCGTCCCAAAGTATGCACCATGTCCAGACCTGGACCTGGTCTGCCCCTATCATCACGCCAGAGTCCAGGACACGCTGGCCAACCATTGAGGTAGAACCACGTCTTTCTGACACCAGGTTAAAATACATGGTTTCACCATTTTTCCCTACCGCTGAACCTGGACAAAGGAAGAGAAGAAGACGTGACCGCGGTGGCGAAGACATCACACACAGATAAGCCAATATATTACGAGAGACCAATATTACGAGAGACCACCCAATGCTCATGTCTATAATCGAAATAATATAATATTTGAGCTAATACACTAACCATAGTTTGCCCCCTGTATCCCTGACATTCTTCGTCTTATAAAATATATGTGCTCATTAACAAGCAGAAAATTCTCACATTTCAACAACTCATCTTCTACTAATAAAAATAAAAATTCGACATACACTCGGGATACCTAAAGTAAGAAACGGACAGGTCATGAAGTATACAATCACCTCGACGAATTTGTTTAAGCTCCTTACACAATATTTTCGTATATTTATCATATCTCAACACCTTTATTATGACAATTTATAGGACTTGTGCTTATTGCATTCTAAACATTAGAAAATCTCCGTCTTTCGAGTGCGATTTTATCTAACAAAAATAAAAGAATGTTCTTCCCACCTCAGTTCCGGGACCCGTGTAGTCAATGATTCATCACACGTTGGTACGCAGTCGTTCCAGGAAACGGAAACTGCCTTCTAGAAAGAGGTTTTAACACGAGCTTAAGAAAATCTTAAATACGTTCAATATTCACTTAAATTCTTTTTACTTATTGATGCAAATGTTTGTGGCTCTTCAATTCTGGTATCATTTCCACTTTTTATTAAATATTACTATAAATCAAAATTAGAACTCAATGCAATAGCTGCAGCACTTCACTTCTGTTCCTCTTTGAGCCACAATAATTACAGACTCATTAAGTTCATTAAAAGGTATGTAACAATCATTTTATGTAACCAGAGCATTCGGAAATTTCCTACATCCATTTTTACTTAAACACTCTACACAATCTGAGTTTGTCAGTTACATTCATATGGGCTCCAAATCATGTAGGAATCGCAGGGAATGAACAGGCCGATCACGCTGGAAGGGAAGCACTTGCGCTTCCTGTACGGGGTAAAACAGTTGTTGTTGTTGATTGTTGCTTAAAGGCGTAAAACTCTCTGGTCATCAACGCCTATGGCATGATAAAAGTAAAAAATAAATAAATAAAATTTTTTTTTTTTTATTTTATTTATTTGTTGATATTTACAACTGTATAAAAAAATACAACCAGTAAATTTGATCATAATGACATATGATATGATACAGGATGTAGAGAAACTACCCAGTAGTAGAACT
>NW_027111602.1:281744-294066 GCF_000696795.3 Halyomorpha halys
TCAAGTACGTTTTCAAGATCAGTCCGAAAATTATTCCAGTTTACCCGTCCTGTAACCATTGAAGGGGGAGAGGGAAATAAAATTTTAAAAAATAATAATAATAATAATAAATAAAAAAAAAAAAGAAAAATCGAAGAGGAGTTATAATTTATAAAGGTGATGCGCTTTTAAAAATTTAAACACTAATGTAATTTTAGCTTCCTCATCTGTGAGAGCTTCTGACAAATTTGGGGTCAGTCCTATCCTGTTTAATATTGGCAAATAGTGAGTACATTCTAAAGCAGTTTTGACTCCATCAAAAATGAGCGAATCCCTCAAAAAAGAAATTAAAGATAAATTACAATCTTTGTGGAATGAAAGCTGAAGGAGTAAACTAAAAATTATCTAAAAAGATGTCAAGCCCTGGGGTACCTTCAGCAGCTAATGGCATAGAGAGGAGGTCATACTGACCAGGCTAAGAATAGGTCACCCATTCCTATCTTATCTCAAAAGAAAGGTATCCAAACTGCCAGTATTGCAACAACAATTTGAAAACTAGCCATATTTTCCAACAATGCCCATATTTCACATCACATCTCAGTAGCTTAGGATTAAACCTCGATATTTCAAAAACTCAGAGATTATGATAGGAAACATTGAAATCGGTATTTCAGTTTTTTAATTCAAAAGGTTTACTGATACATACATAACATCGGGTAGAAAAAATAAATAATTATAAAATTAAAAAAAAAAATTAAATTAAATAAATTTAAGAAAAATTAAATAAGTTATAAATGGCGTTTATGACCAATGATGTTTTACACCACTAATTAAAAACAATCAAATCTAGAAAAAAATTGTGTGATTGCCAAAAATTAGAAATATTGATAAGTCTGATAAAATTTTTAAAAACCAAATTAACTATGAACAATTTAGAAAATATTAATTCAAGCTAATGAATCATAATATAAGTATAGAAATAAGAAATAATATATTTTTAAAAAAATTAATTTTTTAATTGTTTTTTTTATTGATTTTTAATAAGTGCAACTTTTACTAATGAGAGGACCATTTTTGTTTTAGCTAGAAACAAATTAACGGTGCAGGAATTAAGTTTGTTTTTTTTAAACTGGCAAATTAACAATTTTTATTTCCCAGAAATATATTTTATTAAGTTTTTAAAAAATAATGAGTTAGATTTTGCTGAGATCTTGAATCACAGAATGCAAATGTGGTGTGTCAAAACTGGAGGTTTGAAATTTTGATTGCTTCATAGAGCTTTTGGTAATAAATAACTGCATACTTTCTTTATTTAAACTAGTCTCAAACATAAACAGTCATTTAAAATATTTGAAGTTAACTCGCTCTGTAAAGTATTAATTACGGAGCTTGCTTTTAAATCAGTACATATCTAATCTGAGAAATGTAAATTAAACAATAGAAAAATTATTAATAAAGTAATTAATGTAAGTATACTTAATCTGGTAACATAAGAATATAAATTTAAAAAAAGATACATAAATACAAAAGAAAAAGAAAGGATAGTAACTATAAAATATAATTAAATTAAGTATGGGGTGAGAATTTAGAAAATAAAATTAGAATAAAAGACATAGTAAAGTGGGCTTCTGAAATGCAGAATATAGAGAAAAGAAGCATTAGGAGGGTTTTATAAGGTTCAAAATGTGTCGATATGTCAGGGAGATGTAGTCATTATCAACTAGACAAATTAGTAAAGTAGTTAGACTGAGTCAAAATGCTTGTTTCAAAAGAACTGTTCTCATTGAAAACTATCTAAACTTCAGAACATAGATTCAAACTTTGTAACTATTGTTTTATCAACAATAAGCGAAATGGTCTTTTAATGTTTTAATGTGTGTAATTGGCTTTAAGTGCATGCAGAGACAAATGTATAATTTATTTACAAGGATCTATGGATCAAATTTAGTGTTGGTTGATAAATTAATCTATGGATTTAAAAAAATATATTAATTATTAAATTTATTATAATCTAGTAATTCGAGCAAAACATTAATTTTGAACTAAAGATTTTTGTCTGATGATTAGAAGGTTTCAAGATTTACCATGCTACACATCGGAGGGTAAAAAATTTCTTTTTCACTTATCCTGCTAAAAAGCTTTTGATTTTCACCGATGTGACAAAATGCTTTCACAAATTTAACGCATGACTGGTTTCGTGAAACAGTAGTATAGAAGTTAAGTATGTCTTTGTTAATTAATAAAACAATGCCATATTTATTTATATTCTATTAATATGTCTATTTTTAAAATATGATATTTTTTTTATGTGTGTTTACCTATATTGGCTCCTAAGATCAGATTAATAAATCTTCTGTCACTCATCCTATTAAATAATTTACAAGAAATACATAGTCAATTAATCTATTTTTTGTCTGTCTATAAACATAAAATTAACCATCAAATTTGCAAAATATGAATTAATGCTTTATTATTGTTTCACTACATTTTTTTGTATCCACTCTATGCCTAACAGAAAAGATCCTACCCACTATCCACTTACTTATACCATCTATCAACTGTCTACAAAAACACTGAGTGTAAATATCACAGTATTAAAAAATTGTTTAGTCTTTGCATATAATAGAAACCCTTGAATATGTTGTTAGTTTAAATTGTTACTGCATACTCATGTATAGTTTTCTCTCTCATTTTTTAAAGGATTAAATAGTCTTTCATTTTAAGTCCATTTTTTACTGTTAAATTACTATTTGACTAGCTACCTTTTTGCTCTTTGTGGTTCAATTTATCTCTGTTAGTATTCTAATGCACCCTAGATCATAGACTTTTCTCAATTTCATAAAATTCCATTAATTTTATAAAAATACAAAAGTAAACAAATTACCCTTTTTTTTTCCACTTTCCTAACAAATGTATGATACAATTTCCAAATCCATTATTGGGATCCTGATTTTATTTTTTATTTTATGCTGTTGAGAAATTGAGAAATTAGTCCAGAAGTTCCCTCTCATCTAACTTAGTAATTGATAAATGATTGAAATACTACGTAAAGTCGATATTTTCTTTCTTTTTTTTTCTATTAAAAGAAATCTTTTATTTTTATTGAAAAGATTTTCGACTTAAGCATTAAAGATTACTAATGGGTTCTTTTTATTTATTTTGTCAGAGTACATGAATATTATTTTTATTAAGTTTATTAACAGGGATATTTTATCAATCTTTGTGGTTTATCTTTACAGTCCTGTTGCCATTATACTCATAACAATGCATTCAAATATATTAATTTTGTTTATTGGTAAAATATTTCTAATCCATATGACTGCATTAACATGGATATAAATGCCTTCTCTATGGACTATTTTATTTTTTTAGTTTTTCATTTATGAAGAACACATTATTCAGTTATTGAACCAAGATAATTTAATTGCTAGGTCTATTTTATTAATCTCTTAACTACTATTAGGAATGTTGTTGTGGATGAGAGAGGTGCAGGAGTAGAATGTTATCCTCCCTCATGATTTGAAAACTGGAAAGTGTGTAAATTGATTTTTGAGAACCTACTTCAAACTTTAAACATTGTGGTGAAATATTATTCAAAGTGGTTATTATACTCAAAATAGCTTATAAACGCACTTAAGAGGAGTCATCTTTCCAAATATTCTTAGGAAAAGTTCAAAATATCAGAGATAACTCCCTAGGCCTCTAGTAAGATGGGAAATCCAGTCCAAATTGTTGGGAAACTTTTGATTTTACCAACCTCCTCTTCGCAATAAGTTATTGCAGGAAGGCCCCTGGCTACTATTTTCCTAAATCTTTGTCTAATAAAAGAAATGAAAAGATAAAAACACTTTAAATAAATTACAAAAAAGTTTATTAGTAAAAAAACATATTTATTTGTAAAACAAACATACTTAACTGATGATTTTTGTTAAAGATTTCTAATAATGAAAAATGTGTTCTTAAATGTTAATCGAACCATAGCATCTATAGATCATAACACTGATATCAAAAAATTTGAAATTACATGATTATTGAATGCGACTGTTATAATACTTGATGATAATCATTTATTGCTTACATCACTTAGTAGATATTTTGCATGATTTCCTTGTAATAAAAAATAAGGATATATTTATGATTTATAAAACTCAAGAAAATTAATAATTCTTTGTTTTTTGTTTCAGCATATTTGAAATCACCAATGGCTGGCCGAGAGAAGGGGTTGTTTGAAAAAATTAATGGTAATGTTCAATAAACATAAAAATCAAACAGTTTTTTTTTTTTTACATTAATTGTATGTATATAATCTTCCATCTTTTATTAACGAATTCGACTCCTGACTTGGAAAATTATTTCTTTTTTAAGTTAACTAATAATGATGATTTGAAGGGATGAATTTGCTTGGGATTATTAATTATAATAATGAAAAGGGATCTTTAAACTAAAAAAAATAATAAGATCTACAATACAAGTAAATCATACAAAAAATAATCATAAATATTTATTTAATAGCCAATCAAGGTACAAAATGACTGATATACATAATGAAAATTAATATTTTAACAGTAAATAATGATATGGAAATGTTGGTCAGATGAGTTAGGTAGGTCTTGGCCCTTAAAAGTTAAGTGGAGGAGTTAGTCTAGCTCTTAGACATAAAAATTTGGTGACTCTGGGTTAGATCAGTCTATTGTTGAGAAGCTGTGTTTAATTAGTTCTTGTACCAATTTATGAGGTTGGATGCTCTGAATAAGAAGGCCTGGACAATGTACATTAAATAGGTGAGATATGTTGATAAGAGGTGAATTGACAAAAAGATTCCTGAGATTTAAGGGTATTTGCTGTTAATTCTTGCAAGAGAAAACTCCACTCCACAAGGTTATTCACTTATAGGTGAGCAGGGGATGATAAGTTTTAAATATATTCACTTTAGGTCCTTGCACGAACAGATACTACTTGTATAAAGTATTCACATGCAGTCGAGAGAGTAGTCTGTTCTGCAGATGTTCTCTGTAGTTTCTGATGAAAGGACATAGAGTGTAGGAAGAAGGAGAGATTCCAGAGAAGGTAGAGTGAAATGATAATACAGTTCTAATTTCAAATTGTAGTGTTAGAATCTTATGATCCACTGATGGTTCTTGCAGTTCTAAGTAGTAAAGTATAGACTTATAGTATAGACCAGCAAATAGTAGCAGTGTTGCTATTGTATGAATATTTTAGCAAACTTTGAAATTGTGCCGATGCTGTTTGAAGAGATTTGAAGTGAGCTAATCTATAAAAAAAAATTGAAGCAGTGTAAATAATCAATGATACTCTTACACTTTTATTGACTGCCAACTTCTATTTTTGATTGATGATAAGAGAACATAACAAGGCATGAAAATATACGAACTATATTATATAGCTTTGTATAACATATACATACATTCAGTCAGCAAATACCTCACATTACTAAATGATGTTCATGTCATAATTCAGAACACATTGTATGACCACCTGTTATATGATTGAAGATGTGATAGACCTGAATAATATTAATGTGTAAAAAAAAATCAAAGTAGTTAAATAATATAATTGGACCAATTAGGTTTATTAGTTTCTTAAGCTCATGGACTACTCAGTCCATGAAAATAGAATTGTGAATTTTAGGTTTTATATTCTTTATCTGTTCATCTTTTGTGATAAATGTATTATTTTTTTCCTATTCCATTGTCTATAAATATGTTTTCCATTCTTTAATTTTTAATTTTCCTTTATTTTTTTTATTTTATTATATATCATATTAATTAATGAAACACTATTATTTTTATTTTCTATATTGTTAATTTCTCTTTTTATGTTGAGTCATCTATAAGTTTTTTTATTTTAATATATCTTATTAAACTATATAACCTCCACAATTACACCAACTAATGGATGTTACCGTTTTGTCATACAGAATGATTAATTTTTTTTTCTGAAAGAACTCTATTATATTCTATCCTGTTTCAAAGAGTAATAACCTTCAATAAATCAATCTTTTTTTTTAGAAATTAGGTTTTAATTCCACGAATAATATCTCCTCAATACCCACATTAATTTCCTCATCATCTATGTATACATAATGAACATGTCACCTACTTGTCTAAGCACTGTTTACTGTATTTTTCATATAGGCTGCAATAGCCAATGTTACAGAGAGATAACCACTTGTGCGGAATAGAGATAGAGACTACTCAACATTTGATGAGGTGCACCTGGAAAAATTGTGTTATTGTTTACTTACCTGTTTATTCAAGATTCTAACATCCAGAAAAATATTGCAACATATTCTGAGCTATCATTGGGGAAGGATAACAAAAAAAAGTAATTTTAAACACAAATTAAAAAAAAAATCTTTAATTTTTGTTAAATTTCTGGGGGGAAATGTATAACTTATGTATTTTTATTAAAAATCAGTCAAAATAAATGTTGATTAAAATTCTGTGAGTAGGCAAAACCAAATGAGACTTTGTCTACTAGTTTGTTTTTGGTGCCACTTACACTTTATCCAACGATAACAAACAATATGTTTTAAAACATTTAGAAAGTATCAAAGTTTTTCTGACAAATCTATCTAAGATTGCCGTTAATTTTAATCATACTAAAAATGAAGAAATAATAAGGTAAGAATAAAGAATATCACGTTTGAAAAGTAACATTTATTTTTCTTTCACTCTCTTACTTTGATCCCAACAATTTTAATTCGACTGTTTTTTACTCCATTTGTAACTTTTTTATTAATTTATTTATTAAAATTTTTTTTTTAATTAACTTCCATTGACTTATAATTTTAGGTCAATTATTTTCTAGTTGCATCCTCTACTATTAACATCTGTTCTTTATTGTTCAGTAGAACTATCCCTTCTACAATGTATTTTTAAATATTTTGTGCTCATTAAGCGTTGTATATCTTTTTAAAGTATCCCTGAATTTGATTAATTTAATCTATATTAAATTATTTTTCTAATTTAAATATGTTAAAAATTCTAAGAAATATCACATCAACTAAACTAACACTTAATACATTTAAATAACTTAAAGTTTAGAGTTTGAAAAAAATTAATTGTAATTTCATCGAGTTGATGATCCCTAGTGCATTAGAAATGACCATCTGCATAGAGACCTTAATGTCAACCTTGTCAATAAATAGATTAAAAAAAAGAAAGTAATTAATCATGACAGTAGATCCGAAACTCACAGTAAATGCTGCTTCAGGTTGAGGTAGTTCTACATCAAATAAGATGGATTAAATGAGTCAAGGATTATTTATGGCTTAGTTACATACTAAAGTAAACATACTAATAAATTTAGAATTATCAAAGAAAGGAAGATGCACTAATAGAGGTGATTAGCCAGTGGGCTTTACTCCACAAACAAGATTTTATATGAAAGAAGAGCAACTTATTGGGTCTGCTCAGTTGTTGCATAAGAACGAGGTTTTGTGGGTTGGAGTCTACACTACCTGAAGACCTAGAGCTTTGAATGGGAATTAAAATTTCCTACTTCTTTCTTTTTCACTTTTGTCTTATAAGAGCCTTGATCTAGCACTGTCAATCTTCCTACTCCCTGCTCAGTTGTTTAATTTCTGTAAGGGTTTGCCTTTATTACCCCTATTACTCTGTATGTAATCCTCATAGGAGATCCTTGTGTGACTGAGTGAGCTTTTACCTGTAGGTCTAGTTTCCACTGCATCCAGAGTTATCTTTCTTCATCCATTCATCAAAGGAGTCCAAACTGTTTAAACTGTCTGTTTTCCATAATTTTTTTCAATGTAGGTACTTCATCACTCCCTGATCCTTTTGTTCCTGGCACAGTCTCAACTTATTTTTCCTCCTACTCTATGCTAGAACTTTATCTCAACAGATAATCATAAGTTATTTTAAATGTCTGGAAGTAGTTTTTAATTATATTGATAGATATGGTGAAAATGTTGCTCCTATTTATTATTTATTTAGAATTTTATATTAAGATGTTGAGGTGATATTAAATTTCCTTTTTGAATATTATCAATAGTTTATATTTGTTTGTATACACAATAATGCACACAATTCAGACATAATAAATAGGCTAGACATACATGCAGAAACAGAAGGAATCATTAAAAACATTTAATAATAAAATTCTCCAATTCAAAACAATAATATTTAAATTTAAATAAATAAATTAAATAACCTGAAAAGCTAAATTTTTTAGGTATAGACATATTAATTGGGAGGTAGGCAAAGAGCACACAGGCATATTGTTGTGTCCAAAGAGGTAATACCTTGACTAGCTTACCATTGGTTTGTGCTAAAGGGATAGATGAATATATCAACAGTAAATGATATTGTTTAAACAATGTTGTGTTGTAATTTTATGTAACCATAAAACAAAGTTTCGAATAAGAAATGGATATATTTAACAATGAAGTAAAATTGAGTATATGTATTAATTGTATACATAAATTTTTGATAAATGTTTCACTTGTAGGAATAATATTACTAGAAGATGGGGAAACCTAAAATGTTTTCTAAGTTAAATAGCTTATTTAGATATTGAATATTAATAATATTCTAAAAGAAGGTTAATTTCACCTCTACACCTTAATATAAAAAGAACAAATAACTTCCTAGGAAATAAAATCAGTTGTAGAATTTTAAAATCCCATACTTTCTCAAACTTTTTACATATTATTTTCCAGGATTTAGTCAAGTTTCAGTTTTCTTATTTAATATCATTATTTCAACAGTTATAATTATAGATCTTAATAAAATTATAAAATTTTACTGACACATTACTTTTCTACATTATTCTGGTATTTGATTTTGGCAATAGTAATCAGATGATACACACAAAGTGTAAGCCACCACTTCTGTTTTGTGAAAACTGTGCCGAAATGGTTCTTGCACATTTTCAATCTTTATAGATTACAAGAGTATCAGATTACTGAAGTATCAAATCAAAGTTATATTTCTTCATATCTTTCTGATATTCTTTAATTTTAAATATTCTATAGCATGAAAAATACTTATTAGACAATATAATAAAATATAAGAAATTACTAAATTTCTTAAAGTGTATAGGTTAATACTCCTAAGTCTGAACCAAACTAGCTACCAATAAATGTCATTGGTAGAAGTTTTATAAATACTAAAAATGAGTTTTAGTAAATTTTCTCACAGTAATAAATAAGCATCATAAGTTTTTTATGTAAAAAGTATTTATAATTTAAAATTTATACTCAAGTAATCAGTTTTTAATTTTAGAACAGTCCACGTAGCTAGTCAGAACTGATCATGGAAATATTTATTGATTTGTTAATGAATGTTTATTAATTTTGCTTTGTAGAAAAAGTCTTTTTTTTAACCACCAAAGTTATTGTAGCTGGCTCATAAAAGGTGTTTTTTGTTAATAATAAATAATGTTTCATTGATAATATTAATTAGTATTGTTTGCCTTTTACTAATTAATAAATAATGTTTCATTGATAATATTAATTAGTATTGTTTGCCTTTTACTAATTAATAAATAATGTTTCATTGTTATATTTTATTTTATTTAAAGAGTAGACTTGAATTTTCTTCTATTCTAAAAAGTAATTATAATTTGTATATATATATCCATGATATATGCTGGGAATTGTTGTTATGACCTACTCATACATGATAGAACTATATTAAATGTATATCGTTTGTACTTATTTTTATTTATTTATAGTTACTGGTCTTATCCCTTAATAATACATTAATGATTAGCCTCTCAGAAAAACAATTGATCTAGATATTCAATTAATTAAGCTGCTATCTAAAGTATGTTTTTTCAACTTTTATATATTTATTAGAATTTTAATGGCATTGTCATTTGTTTCACTAAAACATTTATCCTCAAAAGCAAAATTTTTAAGCATACTATTATTGAGCAGAGTAGTTGAATAGGTTTTTGTTAAAATTAGTTTGTTCATTACATTTTTAATATTCAGCACACATTTTTATTAACTAATTTTCAACCAAAAAAATTCTACAAATCTGATTTTATTATGCAGTCATGATTGCTGCATTTGTCACAAATCAAAAATGTATAGTTAATTGTATTCTAGAAAAGAACCATTTTTTTGTTGAGTTATTTTTAATGGTCAACTTCATCAGAAAAATTAGGCTCATCGCTCCTCAACAGAAACAAAAACTTAACTGTAAAATCATTTTAAAATGAATTATTAAAACCATAGTACTCTTAAAATTTACTCTATTTAAACTTCCTTAAATACAGTCCTAAGACAGATTTTTGGCTCTTCCCTTTTGCAGTGAATGGCGACGGACATGTCCTTGTGGAATTACCCTTCATGATCATCTTTTCTGGTATCAACAAGGCCAGAATACGCAATTATTCATGAAATTTAGTAAACAGTGTTTTTAAGTGGACCTAAAGAGACTTGATAGACATTTACATAAGATGACCTTACCAGTGTATTAGAAATAACAATGACAAAATTACTTTTGTATCTTTGTTGCTAAATTATACAATAATACTCAATTTCATAAACATAAGAACAATGTCAGAAAATGCATTCAAGATGCATAGTAAAAATAACGAACATTTAGATAATGGGACATAATTTGTTCTTTGAGAACATTATTTTGATATCTTAAAATTCACATTTTTAACCGTAAATTTCCAATTTAAACTTTTAACTTTTCAACTCATGACTTTGTACTTTTTTAAATGTTTCTCAAAGGTGTGATGAAAATTTAATAATTTACTTTAAATTTCGCTACTTAATACAGGTGTTGAAATGGAAAATTATTTTTCTTTATATGAAATATATACTTAGGATATTATGTAGCTTTGGATATCTAAGTTAAACCCTAGTTACCTTGGTTGACGCTATATTCAGTGTAATGCCTTAGCAATAATGAGGAAACTATGAGTGGACTAAGCCTAGAAGACCATTAGAACAAATTATTTATCATTCTAAATATAATATATAAATAAAATATTTACAAATATATTTTACTTGTGAAAAAATATAAAATTAATTATGATTCTTTTATTTATAATAAGGAATAATACTGATTGCTAAATAACATTTTTTTATTTCAACAACTTTATTTATTTATTATCATATAATCCTAGGCGAAAAATTGAATGATATGGTCTCTACATTGAATAAAATTAACTAAAATCCTTTATAACCTTTTTTTTTTTTTTATTCAATATTTTTAAACATATTTTCTATAAGATCATCTTGAAGAGAACTATCTTTATGATTATATATTCATATTATAAACATTGATTATTATTCATGAGCGCACACCCAGTGAGCAGCAGCTGCCCACTTCCCTAGGAGTGAAAACAAATAATTAATTTAATAAAACTTAAATTTTTTATCACACAAATAATTGTAAAAACTAATAAAGCGCTGCAATCATCATTTATAATTTTCTTAAAATTTTGGTTTCATTCACCCCTTCTTTGCTGAAATGTCACTATCTGAACGACGATGGTTTGCCACCTCTCGGTTTTGATTCTGTGTACGTTATTAATGAAGTTTTATTATCTATTTAAAGCTTTTATTGCACTTTTTCGATTAGTGCAATTGGAAAGTATTTGTACAGTGCAGT
Source organism: Halyomorpha halys (assembly GCF_000696795.3). NCBI lineage: Eukaryota > Metazoa > Arthropoda > Insecta > Hemiptera > Pentatomidae > Halyomorpha > Halyomorpha halys. Next base: position 293,342 of record NW_027111602.1, read on the forward strand.
AGATTTATAAATTAATTATATTTACAAATTTTTGGAAATGTTATAGTTTAGGAATGCTTAACCTCAAATTCTTATGAGAGTGCTTCATACTTAAATGACATTCCAGAATTGCTTTTTAAATAATATGTGTTTCATTAAAAAAAAAAAAACAAATGCTCCTTATTAATTTCATTTAGTAATTATTTAGATTATATAATTTCACTTTAATATTTGTTGCTTAAAAATCTCTTGATTTATTTTATAAATTTGTAAGTCGATTCTTCTAATTTCTATATAGTTCATTTCTTTTATCTCTATTAAACTTCCTCAACAAGCCACTTATTTAATGCTTAATAGATTTTAAACTTTCATATTTCATGGCGTATTTAAACATTTTTATTTGTGCCTTTACTTTCTTTTTTTTTTTATATAAAAAAATATATTATTTATGAAGCATAATATTAAACTAAAGTAAAACTGATTGCTCATTTATACTTTGATACAATTTTGTTTAACAATGGGATTTGAAGACATTTTTTTATTTACACAGTAATTCTTTCCATGGATTTCTGATACTTTCTTTATCCTCCTCAAGACATTTTGGGATTCCCCAACTCTTCCAACTAGTTCTATATGGTGGTCAAGTGGTTCAATGAAATTTTCTCTTAGCAAAAAAATTAGAAATCAAGATTAAATAATATAAAGAGTTGCTAAGCTTTAATCGATGGTGTATATATATATATATA
>NW_027111602.1:294116-299436 GCF_000696795.3 Halyomorpha halys
AAATTTCATCGTAATTAAATATCATTGTGATTTTCATCAGCTTTCATTTCATGAAGTGTAAGCTGATTACCACTAAACTGAATTCAGGCAGGAATTATTAAGTTTTATACCTCTTTAACAAGTAATCACTGTTTTATTATCAATAAGAGAAACATTTCATTAAAACTATTAATAAATAACAGTTTATATTTTGACAATTGGCTGTTGCTTGCTTTAATGAGTAGAAATTTAGGTCATGAAGCTGCACTACAACTATTAAGATCTAGGGCGTTTATTAACCTTCATGCCATTGTTATCAGTAATCAACTGATAAACTGCTGAAGGACTTCAGAAGTTTATTGAATCAGTTGTATATGTACAAAAAAGTACTAATATTTTAATTGTCAATGCAAGCATACATTCTTTTATGCATTGAGTGCATTATGATGTACGTAATTATGAGTATGGATATGAAATCATGTATCAAGTATGTAGTTCCATACCGAATGTGAAGAAGTTGATAAGTATTGTGAATTATGTAACAAGTTACCAACTTCTTCAGGGTTGGTACCAAATTTATAAGTGCTAACCTCAAGATTTTAATGTAATCTTATTTTAAATTTCCATTAAAATAATTAAAATTCCTTATCAACAAATATAGCAAATTTATGTTTGGTATTAATATTTATAATTTATTATTAAATAATATAACAAAATTTTGATAATTTTATAATTAATATTAATAATAAATAAAATTTCTAATATTATGAAAATTCTCTATAGGCTTATGAAAATTTGATTTAACTATACCTTGGCAAGTTGAAAAATTCTATTCGAACTTTTTCATTCTTTCACTATATGCCCTTTTCTGCCTGAACTCTTTCACAGTTCAGCTTTAACTTGTTATAGATTTAGCATAACAAGTAAAATTGATAAACTGGGCCTATTTAAATATGTAAAGGCCAGTGGCTTATTTATGCAAACAGATCAGATTGAGTGAAAAACAATGGCAAAAAAAAAAAAAAAAAATGAGAACAAATAGTTTGTGCTAAATAAAAACCACTTTCTTCTTCTTAAAATAAATATTAGTTGTTGGAGGATTATTTCAACCTCAGTTCAATTTTCTTTTGATTTGAGGCCGTCAGAAAGAAGGGAACCCAAAATCGACATTGGGAAATCCTCTTAGGCTTTATTTAATTGTGTATGTCACATCAAATCATATTCAATGTCTATTAATTTGGAAAGCTTTGATTTATGAAGACATGAAGTAGGAATGGAGGCTGATTAAAAACAATCTGCTTCTAAAAAATTAGGGGAGAAATTTGAGGCATTTTGATGGCTTTGGTTTGAAGGATTTACTTGACATTAGTCTTAACAAACAGACATTAAGAATTACATGAGCCTGTGAGCAATATAATAATATATTGAACAGATGATTGATTATATGAATATATTATGTAACATTGTTTGTTGTCAATTTTAGCCTTGATGGTCGCCCACATTTTTGGGTTGAAACATCAGCATATCTAGTAAAAAGAATATAAAAATAATTGCTTCCTGATTGTTTTCTCCAATGTAAATTTTAACGAGCCATGTAATTCTTTAACCAAATAAGAAGATTGTCCAAATCTCCTGCGATTTAGGTTGTAAAATCTTCAATTAAAAAAGTATGAAGACTTGAAAATTAAGTGTTCTTTATGTTTTGTAATTAATGAATATTTATTTAATAAGTTCTGAATGCTGTCTAAGAGTTTTTAAAATTATGTTAATTATGATGTATCCCATTTCCTTTCATTAACAATTTCTATTTTTCAATCATTGACTAGTGTTTTCACTGGTTTAATTTTATTCAGCCCTAGCTACCAACTGATATCCATTTTGTTAAGTGTTGGAAAATGTTAATTGATTTGCAGTAATGTATTATGCAAAAACTTTTTTTTTTTTTTATTCCTGAGATTTTAAGCTAGTTGTTCTATTCAGGTTACATAGTAAAGTAGAAGTAGCCATAATATTTATTGGAATGCATATTTTGTTCCAGAATCTGTTCCAGTTAAATGAAATTGTTTTATTATATCAGATAACCTTCTATTCTAACTGTTTTCCCTGCTCAGAAATAAATGTAAATTAAAACTTTATTTTTTATATTATACCATTACTGCAAGTTTTAATATAACTTTTAAATTAATTTGACTTCTTGAATATTCTATTGGAAGATTCCTGATTGACTATATCTAATTAATAAAAGGAAAATGGTCCGGGCATAATAAAAAATAACTCAAATAGATTTGAAAAAAAAAGCTATTTATTATGAGCCAAGGTTTCAGCCCTCCTTTAACAGGCTTCATCAGGGCTTTCGATGTGAAGGAAAGCCGACAAACGAATTCTTCCTATTTTCTTCTTCAGCTGGAACATTCTTTATCTTTCCGTCATACCAAAAGCCCAAATGAAAACCTGCAAAGTGGAGCGAAACCTTGTCTCACAATAAATAATATTTTTATTATTTGAGTTATTTTTGACTACTCTCAGACCATCTTCTTTTATTTCTTGAAGATTCTAACTCGTTGCTCTGTCTTTAATATATTAGAATACAAATATTTTTATTATCTATTAATTCGCTTTAATAATAATTTCAAAATAATTACAATTTTTCCTTTAAAATAATTTAAATTAAAAACGAAATTTTTCATATAATTTGTTTCATCAAGGGAGTTAATTTTTTTAAAACATTTGATCATAAACACAGTGGATTATATTCTCCAAAGAAGTCCTGTGGAAGGGTTATATATTTATAGGCCTTATTCCTTTAATCAAAATTTATACACGTATATAATTATATATCACCACTCACACGCACACATATTTATATGTACACATATATAACTAAATAATTAATTATATATTATTAGTTAAAAATTAAATTGCAAGATAATTGTTCATTTTATGGCATTATTTTTTCTGTACCTATTAGGATTTTCTATATTCAATTTATTGCATTGAAATGGTAGTTAAAAATTTAACTCAATTGTAACAGGTGTTCATCAACAGTGTTTGCTATTGAAATCAAATCATTATTTTCTTTGAAGGCCATTATAATTATTTTTTAATACTAATTAGCTTTAAAATTCATAATAATTAGTTCTAGAATCAATTTAATCAGTCAATTAAATTAAAAACAAAGTTATAGAAATGATTATGATTAACTATGTTAAATTTACATAAACTCTGGATTTAATATTAATACATATGAATGAGTTCATTGTATGTAACTATAATGTTATGTGAATAAATACTTTTTAAAATCGTTCTTGACTTGATCAGTTAGTTATCAAATTAGTATGTACTATGTTACAGAGTAGAAAACAATTTATTACACTGCTAATAAAAGGTTTAGGACTACCAATTCTGTTATATAAGATCCGTGCCGAGAAGAGACACATTTATTTCCTTTAGAATCTAATGTTTTTTGGTTTTGCCTGTATTTCTTGTTTTATATACATTAGCCAAAATGATCTTAAGTTTTTTCTCTATTCTGTTAGGCATTCTTAATTGCTTAAGTAAAATTATGAAATGTTAACAAAAAGGTATATACAATTTTTCAGCAGTTTCACTGATAAGCCATTATTTCATAAAATGCTTTTGGTAAGGACACTTTTGCAAATGAGTTAAATCAAAATGCAACAGTTAGTAATGTGGGAACCTTAGCACAATTTTTTTTGTCTAAAATTTTTGTATTATGATCCGTTTTTTTAGGTTATATACTCCATTTTTATGTAAATAACTAATACATTCAGTAAAAATGTATAACATATATGATATGATGTAAAATTAGAAACATAACTACCGTTACTGGAACGAACCCATCAATGGGTTAATCTAAGTTTTTTTTTACTCCCTCTAAAAATTTATTATTTATTATTATTATTACTTATGTTGCAACAAATTTTCATTTGATGAGCTACAATAGCTTTGTTTCATTTTTTACAAAATGTATTGAATTTGCTCAGAAATTTCAGGTGATCTTTAATTTTTGACTGGTATTGTTTATTTTATCAAATGCTGTTAGTTAAAATTACTTTAATAAAAGTTAAATAACCAAAGAAAATAAAGCCAAACAACAATATTTAAGATATTAACATGAAAGGGATTGATTTTAATTTCTATTACTTACATTTGTTAATAATAATAAAAATAGTCGATCTCTTGCCAAGTTCATGTATAAATTATTTCATACTCAAATGAAATATTTTTACCAATGTTTTGGATTATAAATGATACCGAGTTAGAACCTAGTGAGCCGTTAAATAGGAACAATATTACGATTTTCTGGTCGTCAGTATTAAAAACAATATCTAGCCAGAGAAAAAGACTGGCCTCAAAAAGTTTGATAGTGTTATCTGTAGTTTAATATAAGGAAATGACTAAAGCAGTGATATAATAGGGATCATCAGTTAAAATTATATGTAAGAATCGTCATCAATAAAGTAAAAAAACAGACAAGAATAAAAAATAAAAACATGAAAGACGAGCGTATAGAACTCTGCGAAGCGACCTTAAAGAGGGACTTCAGGATAATCTACCCCCGCCAGTTGTAGTCCGGTATTGGAGCGAGAGTGTACCGGCTTTCACTCAGTCGGCACTCGTCATGACGGAGGGTTCGCTGAAGGAGGCCGGGTCTGCCTCGGAACAGGGTTCGAAGGAGGAGGTCCGCCTGCCTCAAGAAGAACAGGACATGGAGAATCACACTGAAAAATATTCCGTACAAGAGGATGTTCCCCCAATGGAACAGAAACCAGAGGAACCTGAAATAGAAGAAGTTAAGACTCCGGAAGAACACAAGACGGAGGAAGTTAAGTCTCCGGAGGAACCTAAAACAGGAGAAGTTGAGAATCAGGAGGAAACCAAAACAGAAAAAATGAAGACCCTGGAGGCTGTTGTAGACATGCCGAAAGATCTAAAAGAAGAAAATGTACCCAAAGAAAAAACGGAACAAGAAATCGTGGAGGTGTTGAAACCTAATGGGAATATACCTAAGGTGGAGGCAGAAGTGCATTTGTCTGAGACGGATGGGACAAAGAAGCAAGGTGTTCCTATTCCCGACGGAGATTTACAAGAGGTTCCTCTGCACACCCAGGCTGAAACGCAAATTACGATCAGTCCAGATAAAGCGGATCCTGAACATCCTACAGCGAATGGAAAAGTTGATCCAATCGTACCTGCATCTGTAACCTCTGAGCCAAAAGGTAAGTGGGAGAATCGGGGCATTTTTTTATACAACTTATTTGTTCAATTTTAGTAGTTATAATGTTGGTATAGTGGATTATTCTTACAGGTGTGCTTATAT